>NW_025946096.1:0-501 GCF_000764305.2 Hyalella azteca | reverse complement strand
CCCTCTTCAGCTGTAGAACCCTCCTCAGCTGTAGAAGCCTCTTCAGCTTCAGAACCCTCTTCAGCTGCAGAACCCTCTTCAGCTGTAGAACCCTCTTCAGCTCTAGAACCCTCTTCAGCTGTAGAATCCTCTTCAGCTGTAGAATCCTCTTCAGCTTCAGAACCCTCTTCAGCTGTAGAACCCTCTTCAGCTGTAGAATCCTCTTCAGCTTCAGAATCCTCTCCAGCTTCAGAACCCTCTTCAGTTGCAGAACCCTCTTCAGCTGCAGAACCCTCTTCAGCTGCAGAACCCTCTTCAGCTTTTCATACATGTCCTGCCTAGAACCTCAAACCTACTTTGAACCCTCATAACCTGCTCTTTAATTACCCTTCGAACTTACGACTCTAGGGGAGAGGAGGGGGGATGGATTTTGCACGGATTTCAAGTGTGGTTCTCATGGTTCCGTTGGAACGGAATCGTACCCTGTGACCTCAGCATGACTCAGCGATTTTTGTCCGCATT
>NW_025946095.1:0-349 GCF_000764305.2 Hyalella azteca | reverse complement strand
TTATTTTTAACACCTACCAACTTTACCGAAATGAAGCCCTAGGGATATTGCAAAGACATATTTCAGAGGCCAAGTCAGGCGGATTCAAAGTAGGTGCCAAAATAGTTAGAGGAGCATATATGGAAAAAGAAAGACGCCGAGCTGCCGAAATGGGCTATCCCGACCCGATAAATGTCGACAAGGTCAAAACAGACGAACAATTCAATTTGGCATTAGAAGCCTGTATGAACCACATCGACATAGTAAGTGTATGCTGTGGCACACACAACGAAGAAAGCTGCAAGCTTGGTGTAGAATGGATGAACAAAAAAGGTTTGGATGTTGGGGATCAACGTGTTTATTTTGCTCA
>NW_025946094.1:0-588 GCF_000764305.2 Hyalella azteca | reverse complement strand
TCTCGACGACCGTAGAGGTCTCGACGACCGGAGAGGTCTTGACGACCGGAGAGGTCTCGACGACCGTAGAGGTCTCGACGACCGTAGAGGTCTCGCAAAGCAAGTTTATCTCAACTGTTGACGTATATGGGACACTAACTGTTGACGTATATAGGACACTATTGGTCAGCCACGGCAGGAGAAGATCACGAACTGCACATGAGCGAACATCTGTTGAGTACCTGACACACCAAACACATTATATACTGTGCCGTGAGTACACATTAATGACAACAACAGTCTTACTCTCAACCTCGATGGACAAAAAAAGTATTAATTCATCGTAATAATAGTTCAACTGTGGGGGTTTTATTTGCCATTCCACATTAAGTTAATAACTCCAATCAGGAAATTTAATGGCCTAGCTAGTTAACTTGAATTATTTGCCAAGGGACAGACAGAAGCATAGGGATCGGCAGGACGAATTTGGTTGGGAGAAATGAACACTCAATTTATTAATGAGTTTTATTTATTTGGCATAGCTCACGTGACCTGTTCGATGATGTGGTGATGAAGATGATGTGCTCGGCTTAGTGATGTGCTCGTGGT
>NW_025946093.1:1684-11675 GCF_000764305.2 Hyalella azteca | reverse complement strand
TAACATAATAACACAATAACGCTCCAGGCTCCATGCTCTCCACGTCCACGAAGCACAGCATCTCCACGCACCACGCGGGCTACGTGCAGCGCATGGAGCTGCTCATCCACGAGCTCGCTCCAGCCGACGTGGGGGCCTACACGTGCGTCGCGCGTAACTCCATGGGGGAGGTGGCCTCCACGGTGTCTGTGTACTGTGAGTGGGTCAAGTGGGGCAAGTGGGGCAAGTGGGGCAAGTGGGGCAAATGGGGCAAAAGGGTCATGGAAGTGGGTCATGTAAGTGGGTCATGGAAGTGGGTCATGTAAGTGGGTCATGTAAGTGGGTCATGTAAGTGGGTCATGTAAGTGTGTTATAAGAAGGAAAGGTTATTATGAGGGAAGGGGGAGGGGTTATTGTGAGGGAAGGGGAGGGGTTATTGTGAGGGTCAATTTGTGGCGCCCTTTTGTCGTATTTTCCCTCGGGTACAGATACTCCGCCACTAACAACGCCACGCCCGCCAGCCCCACACTCCTCCCAGCACAGGCCGCGGAGGCCTACTAAGGCCCCGGACGACCAGGACTCGTGGTTGCCAGAGGCAGGAAATTATCAGCCAATCGACGCCAACGACGACACGCATTTAGTGCCGCGTGGGACGCCGGAGGGAAAGCATGTGCACGGCTCCCGTGAAGATTATTCTCAGCCAACCAATTCACCCGAAAAGAACAACCTGCAAATTTTCGTTGGATTTGGTCGCAATGGGGCGACCATTTACCATAAAAACAACAACGTATTTTTCATGAATCTTGTTATTATAATCATGAATTCGATCTTTTCCCAAACGAGAACGGATTCGCTAATTTTTTCCCTATTTTCAATCCGTTTTCTGCGCACTTGAAATAAATGAGGAGTAACTGAAATCAAAATAATGTATCGCTGATATATTATCATAATAATGATCTTTCGGACGCTTAATCGAATTTCATATATCATGAGGTTTAGTGTAGGGTTAAGGTTCTCATGAATAGATTGCGTAACTATCGTTAAGTCATAATCATATATGACAAATTATTTCTTACAATAAGTATCATAAATTTCCGTGAGATTATTTAATCATAATCATATTTCGTAACCATAACTATCATAAAAAATTTCTACTGTTATAAGGAATATTTGATGACTGTTTAGAAGTCGTTAGTGAAATGAATATAAAAAAAACAAGCAGTCTAAAATAAATCATAAATTTGAAAAATTTAATGATTTTTACATTTCTTAATTGATATTTTCTTAAAAAATACCATTTGGGTCACGAATAAGAATATTTCAGTTTCCCATCAAAAGATAAAGTTGTGCGTCGTCCTGAAAACATGAGCTCCAAGGGCAATATATTTTAAAAATTCTATTACAAAGAAATTCCAATGCAAGGTTTTTGTTTCAAATTGTATACATAAAGATATATATTTTTCATGATAATTTTAGATTTTCAATCAATGTTTTTGGTACGAAAAATGTGGATTTGCGGTTTAGTAATTTTTTCTTATTAATTTTATACGAAAATAAGGAAAATTTTAAACTTAGGAATATACGGGCTAAGAAAAATTAATTGAAATCAAAACTTCATAAAACGGAAGAAAATTAGGGATAAACTTAACTTCTTAAGTAATGGATAAAATCAAAATGAATTTTTATGTCAGTTTCCTGGACATGAATCCATATATCATTCACTGAGAGAAATCAGTGTGGCTTTGTCCAAATATCAATGCACTTCTAGCCCTTGCATGGGTCATCCTGACCCAGTTTTGCCCGGCACAAGGTACGTATCAGTGCTACAAGCTGTGGGTAAGCAAGCGTATTTGGACAATATCAGCCACACATTTCTCCCAGTGTTCGCTCGATGTATAAACAGCAGGTTTAGTTACTAAAATTAGACTATAGAATTAGCCTTTAAAAAGGCCTAAGGCTCAATTGTAAACGTAAGTAACGTCGTGTTTTTCGTACATAATAATGCTAGTTTACATAATAATGTTAATATATATAATAATAATATATATTAATATCATTATCTATAATGATAATAATGTATATTATAACGTTATTATATATAATAATGTCAAAATATATATAAAATAACATTAATATACATATAATAAAGTTACGCGTGAGCCCTTTTTCGCCTACCCTCTTTATCTTTTCTTTACAAAGAAGAAAAATTTTTTCTTTGCAAAAAAATAAACGAAAAAAATTTTCTCAAAAAATTCCTATGTTTGAAAATACCTTTCATCTCAGCTGGAAAAATTTAATAAATTTCACTGAAATCTTGTGAATTTTCGTCGAAGTGTATATAAGATCGATTTCTTCATGTGTATTTATATGCTTCTTTGTGTGTTTGTGTTTATAATGTATTAAGTGAATTAGAAAATGAAAAATTAATGACATAATTGATTATTGCGCTCAATTTTTAATTTTATTAACAAGATTGGAATTTTTCAATGAAATTTAAGGATAGCACTTAATTTAAATACTCAATTGTATATATTGAATGAATCGTATGAAGTGAATACATTGAATGCAGTAAATGTCTAAATATCATGCACGGTTTTGTCGCTCATTCATTATGTCCCGAAGAGTTCAATACAATTTTGAATTTCGTGTTTTTTCTACTTCAATATTTTAACTTCTCAGTTTATCTATCAATGTTATTTATTAACTTCTTAAAGTTTCAACATGTAGTCAAAAATATTCAATTTTCACTGTTCTTGACTCTTTTTAGCGCATTTTCTGATTTATGGAAAAAAAGCACTATTGTGCTCGCCATGTCTGTCCGTCCGTCCGTCCGTCCGTCCGTCCGTGACCTCAAGTTTTCGTCGATGAGAAAATGCGCTCTCTGTCACTCACTGCAGTGAGTACAGAGTTATATTTTAATTAATGTAATAACAATTCATTTTTAATTAATAATACTAATTTCAAATTATAATTAGTAATTTTTTAATTTAGATGCATATTTATCGCCGAATCTTTAGGGAACGCCTCTCCTACATATAACTACGCTCAGAAGAATAAATGGGTCACATTGTCCAAATACTGACACACTTCTTGACTCAAAGCACGTGGCAGAGTGAGCCGACGTAGCACTGATACGCCCTTTTGCCGGGCCAAACTGGGTCAAGATGACCCACACAAAAGCGCAAAAAAATTTACATCGATATTTGGACAAAGTTGTCCTCATTTCTTTGAGTGATAGTGCCAGTGCCGTTCATTTGCCATTAGATTGCCGGGAAGATTCTTGATAGAAAGGAAAGGATAATAGATATTATAATTTGAAATACCGATATTATTTTTTTTCGAAAATTTCACAAACGCTAATTGTTCTTAAAAATCAAAATCGAAAACATGCCGCTCATCTTTATTATTTACGTTACACCTGATTTTAACTTTCCTAATTTCCATGGGCATAATTCATAAAAGCGGCCTTTATCTACCACGATTTTTTAAACCAAAATTTTGTAAAAAAAATCAGCCGTTTACTTTAATAAAAAAGTCGTCTACAGAAGTTTCTGAAAAGCCTTCCATAGGTAATTAAAATTCATGGTTTTATATAAGAAAATTTCAAAATGTTTTTATTGTTTATTGATGTATAAATACTATTCATTATACTTAATGTATACTTATTCTTATTCAAAAACCTTACTGCAGCAACTGTCATAAGCATCACACATGAAACGTCGGGTCATGATCGGTCATCGGGTGGGATTACGGTCCTAGGGTTTATAATTTTTAATATATTTAAATTTTCAATATATTATACTTTCAAATGTGTTTTTATTTCTAGTATTTCAGACTTTAGCAATCATGCAATATTATCTCTATCATAAATTACAATGATTAAGAAAATCTAATCCGGTCGACAATGACACCTCCAGGAAACATTTGCAAATAAGAAAGTTTAACCTAAAATAAATTTGATTTTCTTCGATGAAGTTTTCTTTCAAGCCCGATTCAAGCATTGACTATATTATATTTTACTAACTTGATATTGATTCAAAACAAGTAAATTTTGCTTGATGATTTATATCGGAAACGTTTTTAACTTGAAATTCTTAAATGAACCAATCTCAAATATCAATAATAATAATTTAATATTAATACATTATTATTACATTATATTATGAAAAAATATTATTATGTTCATATTATAAAAAGCAAACGCTCAACAGACAAAAAATGTTGAACAAAGCGAAAATTTAACAACGAAGGTACCTCGACATTAATTTTGATATTTCAGAAAAAAATTTAAACCAATCTTAAAATCTTAAACTTAATGAAGTCGAAGGCTGGTCAACAAAATGAAATTTTACTTCTATTCAAGAGAAATAGCAATGAAAACTTTATTCTCAAAACAAACTGGCGACAATTTATTTTACTTATTTATTTTAAAGTAAAATTAGTGCAAAATACCCTAAAAAGATTCTGCAAAACTTAATTTTAAAGGTAAACTGGTGACAATTAATCTTATTTATTCATTTTAAGCAAAATTTGAACGAAAATAGCCTAAAAACATACTGCAAAACTACAGCCCATTTCCTGACGGGATTTTGAGTGAGGAATTTCCCCTCTTAAGAGGAATTGTACTTTCCCTTTCCCCTCGAATGTTATGGTCGTGTTAGGTTCAAGCCCCTCACTCAAATAAAATCCATGGGTCAAATTGTTCAAATAGCAACCCACTTTCTTCCTCACAAAACACACTGAGTAAACAAAACACTGATACGTCCTTTGCCTGACAAAACCGAATCACTACGCCTCAAGGCCCAGAAAGTGCACCTATATTTGGACAAAGTCCCACCCATTTATCTGAACGTATGGGTATGGTAGGGGTAATTTTTCTTTGAGTGCATAGGGGGGTAATTTGATCCCCCCGTGGGGGACTTCTCACTCCTCCTGGGGGGTGATGGAGATGTTGGAGGAGCCCACGATGTCGGTACACCTATAGGCCCATAAAGTGCATCGATGTTTGGACAAAGTCCCACCCATTAATGTGAGTGCATGGTGTTAGGGTAATTTATCCCCCACGTGGGGGACTTCTCACTCCTCCTGGGGGGTGATGGAGATGTTGGAGGAGCCCACGATGTCGGTGATCTGCTTGGAGGAGAAGGTGACGACGAGGGGGCGGTCATCCCCCAGCACCTTGCCCTCCAGACGCAGCGTGTGGGTGAACAGAGCCCCCGCGTCCACGTCGGGGCTGGGGGAACAGATGCCATGATTAATAATAAATTAATAATGTATTTATTTTTATTATTATTAATATATTATTATACATATTTATTAATATTAAATTAATTATAATTATTAGGACTGCAATAGAGACAGCAATAATTAACATAAAACTATAAATAATAACAAGCGGTAATTATTATGACAGTAATCAAGACAACAATAATTTAAATAAACAATAATTAAAAGCAGGAGAGATTATAAAATGGGACACATAATTAAAATGATAACGAGGAAATAATCATTAATAAATACAGAAAAAGAATTATCCTGGGGAGATTTGACCACCACACCCACACAGAGGAGGAGAGGAATTGGCCCTTCCCGTCTCACCCATATAAAAGGAAAGGGAGTTTCCATTTCACCCATTCATCTAACGTGGTGCTGTAGGGGGGTTAAGGTGAGGGAATGGATGGGGGGGGGGAAGGGGTGATGGGGAGATGGGGGATTGGGACTTACACAGGGATTTTCTTAGGCCTGGTGAGGCCGGGCCCGTCGACGACGATGAAGGCCTCGGTGAGCTTCTCCTTCATGGGGTTGGTGAAGCTCACCTTCACCACCAGGGGCTCCCCCAGCGCTGAGGTAGTGGGGGTCTGGGGGAGGAAAGGGGGTTAGGTTTTGAGTGGGGGTCAGTGAGTGAGGAGATGATGAGACGGGACATTGCTGTTTTGGACAAGATGTGGGAAGGGGGGATTGGGACTTACACAGGGATTTTCTTAGGCCTGGTGAGGCCGGGCCCGTCGACGACGATGAAGGCTTCGGTGAGCTTCTCCTTCATGGGGTTGGTGAAGCTCACCTTCACCACCAGGGGCTCCCCCAGCGCTGAGGTGGTGGGGGTCTGGGGGATAAAAGGGGGTTAGGTATGTGGTTGAGTGGGGTCAGTGGGTGAGAAGATGAGACGGGACTTAGACCCCCATAGATCCCCACACCGAGATTGGTATGGGGGTCTGGGGGAGGAAAGGGGGTTAGGTTGGTGGTTGAGTGGGGGTCAGTGAGTGAGGAGATGATGAGACGGGACATTGCTGTTTTGGACAAGATGTGGGAAGGGTTGCGGGGGGATAAATGAGAGACGATCTAATAAAAGTGAATGTGAAGTGCATTTTATGTCAAACCGAGCTTGCTGGCTGTCCAGAGGCTGCTCTTCAAGCCCGGCCGAAGCGGACATTAGCGGCTGATTTGCGCGCTCCCCGAGTCCTGGGCGGTGTCTCAAAATTTTGATAAGGGTGAGGGTAGTGAGCAGAAATTGCGGTATATTGTTATTAGTGCAGTGGTACATACAAAAATGGCAGAGAGACAGAAGCACGAAAAGAAATAGTCAAGCACACTTCACTAGTGACACACGGTTAGGCTGCAAATCGTAGAGGCTGAAAAATAGTAAATATAAAGGTTTCAAGAAATATGAACCAAAAAAGTAGTCAACAGGGGGCCTACCATTTTTCGTCCATCTCTACCGGGTTAAGTTTGGGTTTAAGTATCTGGAAGTGTTTATACCACTCACCACGCACCACGCAACACGCACAACGTAGGCTGCCAAGCACCGCGCACCACGCACCACGCACCACGCATCACGCACCACGCACTACGTACCTCTACCGTCAGGTTAGGTTTAAGTATCTGGAAGTGGTCGTCTTGGATCCAAGTTTGCGTGGTCTCCTTCACGCTGGCGATCGCGAGTATCTTCATCATGCCGTGCTCGACGAGCTTGTCGATGTAGTCCTTGTACCGTACCGGGAGCCGGAGGGACTCCTCTGTACCGGTGCAAAAGGGGCGTTATAAGAGGAATATTTGGAGCCGGAGGAACTCCTCTGTACAGGGACAAAAACGGCGTTATATAGAAGTGAAATTTCTGGTCCCGGTACCGTACCGGGAGGCGGAGGGATTCCTCTGTACCGAGCAAAAGGGGACGTTAGAAGTGGACCGGAAGAAATGAGAAATTCTTTGTGCAAATTTCGATGCACTTTTTGTTATTGTGTGGGTCATCGTGACCCAGTTTGGCCCGACAAAAGTGACGTATCAGTGATACGTCCGCTCTTTTCTAGTACTGTGGATTAGAAAGTGTGTCACTATTTGGACAATACAACCCATGCATTTTTATGAGTGCTACAAGCAAATCGACCATGTTCCGTATATATGGAGTGCATATATGTAGTTTGTGCCGGAGATTGTATTCAGATTTGAAGAATTATGTATAGTTATTTTTCATGAAGCTAACAGCATTGTGTAATTACCAATAGCATTTCCTGGATGGTTTCAAGCGACGTTCTCGATTAGCAATCACTAAAGCGTGAAATTTGATGCAATTATTCAAATGATATCCTATTACTCAACTGGAGAAGATATATTGCAAGGAACCTGATGATTAAACGCACCGGTTTCTGCCCAAGAGTCGCAACACTCTGCTTAATTAAAGTTATTCTCGGTCTGCTGGCCACCCCATCGAAATGAGCTTCTGGTCAGAATCTAATTTCTGAATTTATAGTGTCTTGAAAGGATGACATGCGTGTCCTGAGAGTATAACAAATATTGGCCTGCATGGCCGAGTCCTGCCATGATTGCAAGCTGCCAGAAGCTGCCCTTCAAGCCCGGCCGAAGAGGACATTAGCGGCTGATTTACGCGCTCCCCGAGTCCTGGGCGGCACCTGATGCAGAGTCTGATTATTCAGCCGAGTCTCCTTCGCCCACATGAGCTCCACGCCCCGTGTTTCAGCTACCCACCTTGGCCGGGCTGAAGCACGAAGGAACCTTCAGCACGTTTGACAGTCATGGCCCTGACGCCGGTGTAGTACTCGGACGAACTGCTCAGCGAGAGCTGCACCTGTCTCTTATACACATCTAGATGTGTATAAGAGACAGATGTAAGTGTGTTATAAGAAGGAAAGGTTATNAGGGACGTCCTCTAGGACGCTATAGACGTTCTGGGACGTTAGTGACGTCCAGGGACGTACTGGGACTTGATGGAGGCCATGATCTTGAAGCCGGTGGCCTCGGTCTCGTCCTGCTGCCAGCGGACCAGGTCTGCGTTGACCTCAGCGAGGACGAAGGGGACGTCGTAGGGCAGGAGCACGTTGCCGCGACGTACCGCCTCCAGCGACGCCGGCCCGCACTGGTACAGTCCTGCCGCACGTCGGGGACGTTAGGGGACGTTTGGGGACGTCGGGGATATTAGGGGACGTTATGGATGTTAGGGGACGTCGGTGTCGCCAGGGGACGTTAGGGGACGTTAGGGAACGTCGGGGATGTTAGAGGACGTCAGAGACGTAAGAGGGGACAAAGATTCATCTTCAAAGGGACAATACGCGGCATGAAATGGACGTTAAGATGGATTATTTTAAGGAAAGGCTTATCCATTGGAGCATTGAGCTTACTAGCTGATATTGATATACTGTATATCCCGTGATATACTTTGATGTCTATGGATGCTTTAAGGATATCAAAGGACATCCCGGGATATCCTTGGATATAAGAGAAACTGACGCTAATAAATGTAAACTTCAAAAACTTGATTGAAGTTTTTGAACTTTTGAAAAAATTTGAACTTGAACTTGAAACTTCAGCTAATTTTAGCTAATATAAAACGCTGATTGGCTGAAATTCTTGTGCTTTGATTGGTCCATTGGTCTTTCAGTGGGCATCAGAAAAACATCCAAAATCCCCACAATATCCCCCAATATCCCCCCAATATCCCCCGATATCCACCATCGCTGGTCTCCTGCGGCGTGGCATCAATGGCTTGCCATCCACCGTATCCACTGGGCAGGTCCGGCCGCGCCATCCACGCGTCGTTCCACACGTGGAAATTCCAGATGGAATCTCCTAATCCTGATGGATTCTCAGCGTCTGGGTTGAATCTGGAGGAGAAATCCACGGCTGGATTAGTGACACAGGGCAACAATATCCTTTAAAACAATATCCTTTGGATTAAAAATCCACAGGAAAGCAATATCCTTCCTTTGTATCCACATAACTGGCCAAAAATAGCGATTATTTTTAACCAGACTCGAGAAATTTCAAAATTGAAATTCAAAGTTTCAAATTTGTTTATTATTTTATTGAAAATTTCTAAGTTCTGCAATGGGTTGAGAAGGCAGAAACTTGAGCGGGTATGGGTTGAGGAGGCTATGGGTTGAAAAAAGGTTGAAAATGTATTGAAAATATGTTGAAAATAGGTTAAAATGCATTGAAAATATGTTGAAAATACGTTGAAAATAGGTTGAAATAAGTCGAAAAAGGTTGAAAGTCGGTTGAAATCGGTTGAAAATATGCTAAAAAAGGTTGAAAATATGTTGGGAATAGGTTGAAAATTAGTTGGAAATACGATGAAAATACGTTGAATATAGATGAAGACAGGTTGAAAACAGATTCAAAATACGTTGAAAATCCGTTGAAATATGTTGGAAATACGTTGAAATATGTTTAAATAGGTTGAAAATAGATTGAAAATAGGTTAAAAATAGGTTAATAATAGCTTGAACATATGTTGAAAATAGGTTAAATGTAGATTGAAAATAGTTTGAAAACATTTGTAAAAATAGTGTAAAATAGGTTGAAAATAGTTTGAAAATAGGTTAAAAATAGGTTTAGGTTAAAAATAGAATGAAAATAGGTTGAAATAGGTAGAGAAAGACAGTAGCTGGGAATGGGTCGCCGTGACCCACTTGTAGCCATGACCCACTTGTAGTCCTCGCCTTCCTTGGTGAAGAACTCGTCGATGGTGAGGGAAGAGTTTGTGTCGTGCGCAGAGTTGAGG
>NW_025946093.1:0-1568 GCF_000764305.2 Hyalella azteca | reverse complement strand
GCAATAGAACGAACTCTTCCTGCCTTCTAGCTGCCCTGCAGATATTTAAGAGATGGTAAAGCTGGACGGCTCAACCTTACGAATAATAATAATAATAATAATAATAATGAAAATAATAATTTTAATAGAAGTAAGAAAAATAGTAATAATAATAATGATAACAATAACAAAATAATATTGGTAATTATAATAATATTAATATTAGTAATAATAATGATTCTAACAATAATTATAATGATAATAATAAATGTATTCACATAAAAATGATATATTTATATAATGTTTATATAATGGTATAATAATAAGATATAAAAACTGTATAAAATACCTGAAACAATTTACGTGTTATATATACAATACTACAATAATAATACTAATTATAATAATAAAAGTAATAATATAATAATATTAATAACAATAATAATGTCACTCTCATTATATTGCCTCATAGTGTTGCAAGACCGCCTTAATCAAAATTCCAAATTACAGTTGTGTGGCTAATAAACGTTCACTTTAATATAATAATTACGGATATTATAATATAATATCAGAGTCGTTAAAAAAATTCGAAACTCTGGCCTGTATCTAACATTTTAGACATTTTTACAATTAACTGAAGCTCGAACCCGAAGCTATCTGCCCCTTATGCCTTATATAGTGATTCTTATTTCTCACATTTATATCAAAGTTCACGAATGCCTTGTGCAAAAAGAATCTAGATTTACCCCAGCAAAGTAAAATTTCACTTAATAAACTCAACTTCGATTGTGAAATCTTAAAGTAGATTTTGCTTCTCAATCGGCAGTTTCGTTTAATTGAGAGATATATTTTTATTGAAGTACCCGTTAGAAGTACGTTTTCTATGAATGATTACTTCTTAGAAAACGAACATGTTCATCTGAAGGCAATGACTACGCTAGTTTTAGAAATGATATATCATGGATGCAATCACAATAAAATTATATTATGAACATTATAGACATAAAGCTATATCACATCGATGTCAGAATACATATAGAATTTCACTATCCTTGCCCGTGACACTCCCCATCCTAGCCCGTGACAAAATACTGACCCGTGTCACTCACTATCCTGGCCCATGACATTCGCTATCCTAGCCCGTGACAAAATTTCATCCCGTGACACTCACTATCCTGGAGATGGCTCGTGATATAGCCACGGGGTCCGCCCGTGTCTCGGGCGAGACCCCCGCGCGTTCCAGCAGCAGGACGCACGCGGGCAACACCGCGTCGTCGAACTGTCCGAACACCCACTGGCGCCCGCGGGGGCGCGGGTAACTCCCCACCCAGATCTGCGGGGGAGAGGGGGGTACTGTCAACATGAGGGGCGGGCGACTGCGAGGGTAGGGGGGGGGCTGTGACCTTTGACTAGTAAGGGAGCATTCAGTGTAGGGGGCATTCAGTGTAGGGGACATTCAGTGTAGGGGACATTCATTGTAGGGGACATTCAGTGTAGGGGGCATTCAGCGTAGGGGACATTCTGTGTAGGGGACATTCAGTGTAGGGACATTCATTGTAGGGACATTCAGTGTTGATGGCATTCAGTGG
>NW_025946092.1:0-587 GCF_000764305.2 Hyalella azteca | reverse complement strand
AACAACATGATCAGCAGAAGTTATCGCCGCGGATCGGCCCATATTGGCCGTCAACAGTGGATGAACGGCTTTAATAACGGTCGAGATGTCGTTTGCTTCAATACCCTTGCCGATAAACCGCAAGTTGGGTGCATGGATCGGCCAAGCACGTTTCGCCCGAAGTGCCCCCCCCACACCGACAAGCATCGGAAACTGACAAACATCCTCGAAGCCGACATTTAGATCGAGGTGATCCGTCACAACTTCGACTGAGGCTAGTTGTGCTGGCGCACGAACGGTCAGTGATCCCTCAAGCCTTCTCAGGGCATCCAGGCGCGTAGGCGTCATCAGCATGACGTTGCCCTTGATCTCTTGAAGAAACGTAAACCCGCAACCTGCGCGAACCATATTGATCACGAGGTTTCCTTCGATCCTGCGAAGGTTCTTTCCGTCAACCGGTTCTTTGATCCAAAGGGGCGTGTCGGACTCAATTTTCAGCACGGATAATTCGTCGATCGAGAATCGACCTTCACGAACAACATCCTCGATTTCGTGCCAGAACAGCGGAGGGATCGCTTGTATCTGTAGTGAACACGAATCATCAGCAA
>NW_025946091.1:0-47750 GCF_000764305.2 Hyalella azteca | reverse complement strand
CAAATATCCAAAAGCTGGCCAGCACTACAGTTCATTAAACCCAATAGTCTTAGGGTAGGGCCAGATTAAAAGCGTTGACACGTACGCAGGCATATGCGCGCTTACGCTTCGATATTATACAGTATGTATGTATTTCTACGGTTCTACCAGTACCACCACACTACCAGTACCAGAGTGGCCACACTAAAGGCTTACTGGCAGAAGCTGTCTCAGCCTCTCAAGGGTACAGATGCTATGCCGCGCGGTAAAAAGTCGACATTCCTCGAGACAAATATTTTGGCGTGGCAACGCGCGACAGTGTGAGAGTCCTTCAACTTTCAAGCAGCCGTGAGGAGGGGAGATGTCGAAGACCTTGCTCTTGACAATTCAGGCATCGACACGGCAAGTGCAATCCACTCTCACCCACAGCACCACGACATGAACATGTTCAACATGATATGCATATATTATATAAATGAAGACAAAATAAAGAAGGAAAATAAAAAACAAGCTTATTTGAATTACTTCTTAAATTAAAAAATTGCACATGAGCATCAAGTCTATCTGTATTGAGGTTGGACTTGCAATGTATGCATCATATATAACCTATCAAAATATCTATCTAATCTCATCTGAATGGATCTCAATAAAGACAAAGCAAAGTATATATGGGATTTTTATATTGATCTTTTTTTTCCTATAAAACTTTCATCAAGGAGAATGGATAAAACTGTTAGTCGCTTGCTGACACTCATTTATACATACTGATTTGCAGTAAGCTGCAACTGCTGCAAGCATGCGTGGTCCAGCGTCTTGGTTGGACACCTTATGCACGTGCGGCACCGCTCTGCTTGAAGCGTCAGTGTACGGGTGAAAGTTTTCAGTCTGGCCGTGTCCTTAGTCGAAATGTGAACTTGGAAGGGCACCCTAATCACGGGGAAGTACTGGCCAATAAAGTAAACCAGTTTACTAACTCAGAGCACTACTATGAACACAATAAAATTAAATACAAAATTCATATCCCTAAAGAGCTACCATGTTCCAACTTCCAAGGAGAAGTAATATTTGTTTTCTCAGAAATAGAGGACAAGTACCTTCTGCGCTACACTGCAGATGATCTCCTAGCTAAGCTTACCCTCCCCGCTAACCAAAATGCAAATAAAATTCTCTCGGTTAAAAAGCTATGCCCCAAGCCATGTAGTTGCAGATCCAAACAACAGCAGTTTTCAAGCGATGCATATAGCGATCAAGTGCTCATCGCCAGTACCAGACAAGGTATTCTTTCATAATGTCTCACTTAAAGTACACTCCTACCTTGCTCCCCTGCCTGCTGCTATGGTTTCCATAGATTTGGACATGGTTCCATACTTCCATCTCCTGTCAAAGACTAGCAGTTTGTGCCCTCTGCTCCTCCCCAACCATGTTGTGCAGAACTGCAATACCGGCAAGCAGCAACCCATGCTGCGCTTCATGTAACTTGTAAGGACCTCCATCCACCATCCTTTCCTTGTTATCCTTTATACCAAAAGGCCATGGCAATCTCCTCCTGTGTTGTATCTAGAGTTCTGTCCTGTGAGATGGCTGCAAAGGAGTATGCAGCTCTGTACATACCAACAAAAACCCAATCTTCAATCTTGTCAATATGCTCCATGTATATTCAAATATTCCTACTTATTTTGAAAATATTGCAGGCCTAAACTTGAGGCTAAAGTGACAAATTTTCAGTATATTTAATGATTTAGAATCTTGTGGACAAACCTTGCATTTTATTAACAATTAAGAAGTAATTTACTATTGAGGGGGAAGCTTGCTGTTACAAAAATGACAGTAAAGTTCTAGTTCAAGTAGTTGTGGCTTAAAACTGGCTTGAAATTACCTATACTACTCATGTGCTACAAGTCTGTGAGTCTGTGACTAGAGCTTTCCTGTCATTTCTGGTGTTGCTGGGTCAAGTGTCTCGTGCTGTAGGTGAGATGAACCTGTTATCTGCTTGATGAACTAAATGGCAACAACCCTACTCTAAATGAAGGATAATGAAAGACTGGCCCTAAAAATAATGACTACGGTATTGAATAAGACTATGAAACAGTTAAATGAACATATAACTTAATAGAATTGCAAATGTAATGGTTGAATTAATTTGGAAAGTGTAGTGAAAGTGTGCTATTAGTTGCATATAAGGAGCATGGATAGGTGGAGATGAGCAGATGAAACTGCAACAGAAAGAATGGAATAAAATACAAATCGTAAATGACTGCTATACTGATGAGGTGTAGGATGTAAACAAGGCAAGAACCATTAACTCCCTCAAAACTAATAGCCACTCATCTTCATACTGTGTATTCATTTTTAAAACTATGGAGTACTTAAACAAAGACTGAATTGAAAAGAATCACAAGAATTCAGATAAATAAAGGAACACTTGAAGATAAATTGAGAACTCAAATTTAATGATGACAAAACTAAATTATCAATTAATAAATGGAATAAATTTTTATGCCACTCACCAGTGCAACTGAGTGCCCAGGCTGAGATACTGAGTAGAAATACTTCAAGTCTGCAAATTGTATTTTAGTCATCTACACTGAAAAAAAATATTAAATTTAAATGAGTTGGATTGAGCACTGAATAAATGACTATTGAGGAAGAAAAATGTGAAGGTTGGGCTACATAGTAGCCTAATTCAACCTCTGGTAACAACAGAACCCCAAAATTCTTGCTAGATGCATTACCTACCTCCTATATAATTGTGAATAAAATTTAGAGATTGGGCTGCATGGTTTCAAATCTAGTGGAAATTTGTTATTTTATGTCTGCAAGATTTTGATAAGAAGGAGAATTCCATTTCTGTCACAAAAGAAATATATATTTCAAACCTGCATCTTTGATAAAATTTTATTAATGTACATTTCCAAAAATTAAGAGATGAAAATGCTTAATTTGAGCCAGTACAATAAAATTAGGAAACTTCTTGAAACGTGTGGTATAAACTAGTCTGAAATTTCTCTCTTTCTTGGACGATTTACATAATTTTAAACTACTTATAAATGTATTTTTATTTGCAGAGGAATAATACAATGAGTACAGATAAAAGTATACTTCTTTGTTGCTTTCTGCTTAAATATTTTATGTGTTGCCATGGAATAATTTGGGATGACCTAGACCTCCCACCTCAGCATCTTCCTGGCTTATTCAACTTGATTCCACACTTGAAGGAAGAGTGTCGTCATGATGCGTCTTGCAATTTTAAGGTAACATATAATATTTTTTACTTACATAGCTTTATTAGATAATTTCTTGTGCTTAACAGGTGAAAAAAATTATAAACTGTTGCTAAAAATATCCATGGCATCAAACCCTAGAATTCATCAAAGTTCTATTAGCCAATTTTGTCCAGAGTTAAGGACTTCTCACCTAGCAGGCTAGCACTAGCAGCAAGTAGGTATTTGGAGCTTTGAAGTTGGGAGGTTCCTAAGCTGTGAATGCCAAATTTGAAGTTGTACTCATCATATTCATGAGCCAAATCTTTCACTCCGGGTTTCATTCTAATCATAATGGGTAATCTCCAAAAAACTTGTCTGCTATCATGATTAATGGCCAATGCAAATACCTGTTTATTGTGTTCAAATTGACTGCTTTATGAACACTATTACTTCTATGTACTCATAAGTTTTTCATCAATATTTTTTAAGCCATGAAATTTCAAGATATGTAATTTTTTGTATAAATATAAGACCATGTGATTCCATTATTATATTATGAAAGCATTTACATGATCAGAGATAAATGCAAACAAATTGAAACAAAAATTAATTAGTTATAAAACAATGTTTTGCTGTACAATGTAGGATTGCAACTATTTTATTTATTTCAAAACTTTTCTATTCCTAGTTATTCTTTGAATGCAATCCAAGTGTAAAGGATGCATAAGACAATCCCAATATCTGGAGCTACATCTCATACACTACTGCCAGCTTCTATGTATGTCTGAGTATAAACTATGTATGTCTGAGTATAAACTATGTACCTATGTCTCATGTCTTCTATGTATGTCTGAGTATAACTTCATTTCTCAGGCACACCTCAACAGTTCAACTTGCTGGAGCTATCAAGATGGCTGCCATTTTACCAGGAGCTGGAGTTATTCCCAGCCTATTTGTAATGGAGATAGCAGAGGTACTGAAGTGCCTTCATCATTTCTCACGCTGAATGTAATATATTTGGCTATAAACTTTCATGATTTTAAGAAATCTGGTGACAAATTCTTACATTTTACATTGAGATTTTCAATTTAATTTTTTTTTCTCTACTGTTTTTAATTATATTATGCACTTTGTTCTTGTCTTGTAATTTTTTCCATGAAATGCTCAATCAAATACTGATATATGTTTTAAATTTATACAGGCGTTGGTATTTCACAGGATGGGTTACATCAAAGAAGGAGCAGCTCGAGCTTTTCTACAAGCAAGCTGACTTCGGCTTTGTAGAAGAACAGCGGCAGCAGCTTCGTGACTTCTGCCACTCAGATGTGGTGAGATAAATAAATAATAAATATCATAGTGTTTATGATCAGTATGTTTATCTTTATGATCAGTATTGTTTATGATCAGTATATTATATTTTTTATTTTTTTCTATATTTATTTTATTCTACATGTTTATGATCAGTATGTTCTATTTCAAGAGCAATTTTTGTTAAAGTTATCCAAGATTTTGCAAGTTTTTATATCTACCTTTTGTATAGTGATCATCAATGCTAATTGTGTCTGAATATTTAGTAACTTGAGTTATCAATAGACAAACATGGTTAGTTTTTTCTAGCTAAATACAATTGTTTGAGTTTGCCCAATGCTTTGAGATACTATGGTGACCCAACATTCTACATGTTTTTTTATATAAAATTTCCTCTTGACGTTGTTTTCACTTCTGCATAGGTACTTTCAAAAAAAGTTAAGAGATCGTAAGTTCATCAGCCAATCATTGACGGCCTTTCAAGCAAAACCCACCAATCATAGACAAGAAAATAGAGCGTAAGTAGGTACTTACGTTCACTTAGCGAGTTTTGAAAGTATGGCCCATGGTTACAGAAATCAGGGCTGGTGAGCAGACTCGAGTGCACTGACCACCTCAAATTCTGCCGAGGCCAACACATTTGGCTGAACCTCACAAGCTTGGCCACGCGCAGCCAGCCTGTGCGCTACCACATGGATGTTCTCAGCTCCGGTGATGTCCAGGGTTAAATTATTCAATAAGTCTTTTACTTTATTGAATGAGCACACACTGCATAATCTATATAACCTATGGTCTTTTTACTCAATGCGCATTTTGAATGTAATATTTTGCAATGTAGGAGATTCGATTTTTAAGTTGAATGCAAAAATGCTCACTCATTCTAATTTATCTTATTGATTTATATATCCCTAGTGTCATTTAGAAAATAAAAAAAAATAAAACTGTCATCTTTAGAATTCCTTTACTGGGTTTCAAAATTACATATTCAAGAAATTTAACATTCATAACTTGAAAAGCTCAATTAATATGAACCATCTACAAGAGGCTGCAGCATGTGCTGCTGCTGCTCACCTAGTTCACTTAATATTAGGCCACTACTAAAACCTTCGTCCTTCAGACCTTCAAGAAACCTTTCGCATAATCTTCAAAATAGTTTTTCTCAAATATCTTTACAACTTTATACAGAATTAGTTCATCGAAACATTTCATTTAAATTTCTCTTTAGCCCCCTTTCCTCAAATTACTATCGACATTGTCAACATTCCTTCAACATTAAGTTTGCTTGAAATAATGAAAACGTAGGTACACTTTTTGGTAATCCATTAGAAATAAAACGATATATTTATTCACGCGCTACATAGCATTTGATCTTTGGTCACTAAACTAATATCACTCACAATTACTGTACACTAAAAAAAATTTGAGGTACAAATCACTGTCTGCTGGGCACGACAGAGCCACACAGTCCGCACTTGTTCTTGTTGTTGAGCGTCTCGGCGAGCGCGTTGGTGTTACGCAGAATTTTTTCATCCCAGTGCTCAATTTTTTGGTGGTTCAGAGCAATGGACGCTCTCTTCTTCTGGCTTGATAGCTTCAGCTGTTGAATTGAATCATTCAACATGAACAAGTCGCCGATGGTCTAGAACTTGGTCGCTCGAGCGCTCTAAAACTGGCGTTCTTTTTCAGCAATGGTGTCGGTAATTCGTTTACACTGACTTCTTAGTTGCGCAGACTCTCGTTCAGCTTCTCGAATATATTTTTCCTGTTCCGTTAGCTGGTGCTTCAAATCGTTATATTTATCTACGCCGGCCTTCAGCGATGAATCCATGCTGATCCTCTCGGCCTCAAGCTGGCAAATTTACTAACCAATCTCACTGGTTCTAGATCTACATTTGCAAATTTTTTCCTCCGCTTCTTCAATTTTGGCTCTAGCGTCTGCAATCTCTGCTTGAAGATCAGCTATGTTGCATGCAATAGAAGTCTGAAGCTCTTCTGCCTTCGATAGGCTTTGTTTCAATTTATCTTTCTGCTTTGTTAAGCAAGTGACATTTTACTTGACCCAGCGGTACTGCTTCTCTGCGTTTTTGTTCTTGTCACGAAAGCCAGCCTGGAGTTTTTTTATCCTGCAGACAAGCTCATCTTTGTCGCACTTGGCGGTCTCGTACTTCTCATCGATCAGTTGCTTGCGCTGCTGCACCGCCTCAGATTCTGCTAGAGCTTCTTTTAAAATATTCACTTATTCTTCAGCCTCCGATTTCATGCAGTTTACTTCGCGTTGCAATTTTGAGAGCTGTTCGTCCCGGCTGCCGATGGTTTTGATGAGGCCAAAGTATTTACTTTGCAGCATCTCGGTCGATTATCCAGAAGCCGTTTCTTTCCCGGTACACGAAGATTCACTTTTTTTGCAGCTGGCCATATTTCTTGAATTTTCGACGTTCTTTGATCTTCCAAATTCGTTTCGAATGCAGACAACTTTGGAGCAATTTTGCAAAAGCCTTTTCGTCCTTAGCTAAGCATGAATCTGAAGTATCATGTATACCGCTCGAATTATCCGACGCCAGAATTTTTCAAACCGAGAGTTAGGCGAATGAAAATATTCGCGATGAGCTTGGTTTTGCTGCAGTGTTTATTTAGATATTACTGTAGCATCAAGTATTCAATCATAGGAGTATTTATATCATTATTTAGCCTAAATTATTTTTATTCAACCATATGTTAAATCGATCAGAAACTGCCTACTTACCGCTATTCACATGCACTGAAAAGACAGTATTACTGTAAACACTCGTTGATATGTTCATCTTATTTGACCTAATAATTGAATATGTCTTGCTTCTTGTCAGCTGTGAGTTTGTACCACCACTTCTGCGACTTCGTTAATCTTTACATGTCTCAACATGTCAACGCCAGCGACGTCAACGCTTTCTCCACCGACGTTCAGGTGCGTTGCATGAATCACGGTCAGCTGGCTGGCTTGATGGTCGTTAAATTTAGTTGATTCTGATCGCGTGGGTGCCTTGAAATTCGATAGAAATAATTTCAGTGACAGTCACAGCTTTATCACTGACAGCGAGCTGTGGGCTGGGGGCAACAATAATTAACTCTGCCTTATTGTTGCCTATTACACTACTATAGCGATGTTGCCACTGGGTTGTATGACAACTTAAATGCGTCTGCTAACGTAGTAAAATTAGTTCTGTGATTCTCACTCTAACTCTAATGTCAACTGCTATGTCAGTCTAGTTTGAATTGTAATTATGGTAAAAGCTTCACATATTATCATGTTAAATTGTATCGGGAACTGTCTCGCCGTATTCCTGTACAGTCAATATCCATTTGAGTTTCGTAATGACCAATCCTTCTAAAGTTTGCCCTTAATTATCCATAAAGTTTCCTCGTAATAAATAAATCCATTTGAAATATCCTTGTGGTAGATCCGTTTGAAATTTACAAGGTTGAAGCGTTTAAAATTTTCCTTATGATTAATCCCTTTGAACTTTGCATATGATGAATCTCTTTGAAATTTCCATATGATGAATCCCTTTGAACTTTTAATATTATGAATCCCTTTGAAGTTCCTTTTCTCGGAAGTTTTATTTGACGACATATATGTGTTCGTTTTTCACTAGTTAGTCCTGGAGGCTTAAGCGTAACTTTCAACACTCTTGTATGGCAAAGTTTTTCTATCTTATTTCCGGAAAAAATAGTCTCTTTATCTTGAAAATATAAAAATGGTCTATCCTACAAGAGATAACGAAAATGTTTGATTTGAATGATTACAAATACAATTTCAGATCGTATTACAAGGAACATAGAATGCGCTGAAGTATAAAGCGAGCTTAACGAAATATTTCGCTGCCACGGAAGATAGGAATTGGACCGTAGGAATTAACTACAGTCTATTCTTCAGTGCTAAGAAACTATCGGCTGAAAGTCTGATAAAAAATGTGACTTGAAGCGTCTATGTGAAACTTCGATAACTCTACTTATTGTTAACGGTTGATTTTTTTTTGTGTACTGACATTAACTCTTGTTGATATTTTTTCCTAAACGAATTACGTTACCAAAAGTTAACTTATCCATAACGGAAAGGATAATCCAGTAAAAATTTACGGACGCAGCAGCTTCTGATTTGGATTACCAGAAGCTGGGGCGACTCTAAATTTTGTTAAGGACATTACGAATTTCAGTAATTATTGTTTGTTATGTGCAGGTTTTGATCTGGGAAACATACCCTTACGTGTCGAGCTTCGCTGCCGCGTGGCGAGCCTTCACGCGCCACCCCGTGCGCACCCTCGCAGACTTCGCAGGTCAGGAGTGGCAGTAGCATGACGCGCCTTAGTACATGTACTGGGCTAAGTACATGTAGCGACTGTGACCGACATGTGTGCAGCGTCCTAAGTACACGTGTAGCGGCCTCAGTACACGTACCGGGCTAAGTACATCTAGGTACATGTAGCGACTGTGACCGACATGTGTACAGCGACACGTTGCGGCCTAAGTACACGTAGCGGCCTAAGTACACGTAGCGGCCTAAGTACACGTAGCGGCCTAAGTACACGTTGCGGCCTAAATACACGTAGCAGCCTGAATACACGTAGCAGCCTAAATACCTACACGTGGAAGTCTAAATACACGTAGCAGCCTAAATACACGTAGCAGCCTAAATACCTACACGTGGAAGCCTAAATACACTTAGCAGCCTAAATACCTACACGTGGAAGCCTAAATACACTTAGCAGCCTAAATACACGTAGAAGCCTAAATACACTTAGCAGCCTATTTCTTGTCTGTGATTGGTTGGTTTAGCTTGGTAATCCGGCAGTGACAGGTTGACAAAGTCACAAATTATTTTCAATAGTACGGCCCCAAGTCTGGTCGGTCGCATGTGCGCGGAACCTCATCATAAAGTTTGTAGTTTCCCTGAACTCTTCCTTTGATGAAAGAGAATCTATCCCCCGAAAGGTAACCTCCACGGGAAGAAAGTCTTGTATTCACTGAATCATCGCCTTGGCTGGTAATTGGAGACCATGACATTTGCCTGCTCATATTAGAACATTGCGATAGAATTTCAATTCAAATTCCTATAACCTCAGGTTCAGTCTGAAGTTTAGCTTCTTTTGCATCAGACTGTGTGCACTAAATGCTTATTCTAACCATCTGATGTCTTGCAAAATGAAAAGATTATCGTTAAGCAATTCCAAAAGTATTGCAGGAATTTTATTTAAATTATGAGATCCGATGCATCAATATCGTCAGAAGCACTAGGGGATTCCGCGTTCCTAGGGACATTGTCCCTGAGCGCCAGAGCTCGCGATGTCTGACCGCTGGTCTGACCAGAGCTCGCGATGTCTGACCACTGGTCTGACCAGAGCTCGCGATGTCTGACCGCTGGTCTGACCAGAGCTCGCGATGTCTGACCGCTGGTCTGACCAGAGCTCGCGATGTCTGACCGCTGGTCTGACCAGAGCTCGCGATGTCTGACCGCGGGTCTGACCAGAGCTCGCGATGTCTGACCGCTGGTCTGACCAGAGCTCGCGATGTCTGACCGCTGGTCTGACCAGAGCTCGCGATGTCTGAGAAGACAAAATGTCTTCTGTCTCTCGTGCGGGCATCCGACGTCTCGTGTAAGCGGCCTCTTGTTCGAGTGTCTTCATTTCTGTTGCTTGTCACCAATTCCTCCTTATCACCTCGTCTCTTTGATCGAAATGCTAACGCTGCTTCTCTCGAACCATTCCGCCTCTTGTGGGGGAACTTCATTTTGAGAAATTCCCAATAATTGAGATCTTCCGCCTTGCTGGTGATGTTATTTTTTTAAACTCCGGTACTTGATAGCTAAAGCGCTTGCAAACCATCCTACTGCTACTACTCAGTGTGAATAATTGTAATCTTGCCATGTTGCAGGGAAACGCTTGTGTTTCAAACTTGTGATGTTCCCACTGCTTCCCCGCATGATATTCGGCCTTTACTACAACACGCCTTTGGTGAGAGTCTCGCAATGACGTGCATTGTTTTTTTAAGAAGGTGCCGAGTGAAATTTGGATTTCAAAAAATTTGTACTCGTGAATAGGAAAATTGAGGTTCGAGGTTAACATTGACATCGACATTTTATTATTATAATGAGCCTTGAGTTTTTTTTTCATGCTTGTAGTTTAATTGACAGTGTGTAAAAGTTTTCGTTTTTCTTGTTAGTTCATTCTAATATTTATATTTATCAAACTGGATTTACTCCTATATACCCCATTCACCTTCAGTCCTTTGTTTTCACCCTTCGTAATTTCTACCATGCATGTTCCTCACGCGCATGTCTGGGTGCAGGTGTGGGGCTGTGAACGCAGTGGGCTGTTCCACGCTTTCAACCGCCACATGCTGCACAGGCTGCGGGTGCCTCCGAGCATCGCGCTGCCCGTCGTCAGGGTGACTCTCCTCGCCCGCCACACGCAGCACCGACGCATCCTCAACCAGCGCCAGTTGGTGCAGGCAGCGCGTAGCAGGACTGACATCGTCTTTAATGTCGTAAGTACTGGTCATGGGCCTGTACTTACAAAAAAAGTTAAGAGATCGTAAGTTCATCAGCCAATCATTGATGGCTTTTCAAGCAACATCCACCAATATCATAGACAAGAAAATAGAGCGTAAGTAGTTAGGTTCACTTAACGAGTTTTGAAAGTATGGCCCCTGTTTACGATGAACAATTCTAGGTTGGTTGTATAAGAAATGTGCTAGTTGTGCTCACCAGTCTCGAGTGTGCTAGTCGGGCTCACCAGTCCCAAATGAGATAGTTGATCTCACCATTCCCAAATGCTAGTTGTTCTTACCAGACCCAAATGTTCTAGTTGTGCTCACCAGTCCCAAATATGCTACCTAGTTGTTCTCAGCAGTCCCAAATATGCTTGTCTTGCTCCCTAGTCCCAAAATGGTCCCCAGTGTTGATGTGTCTCTCGACGCCCCAGGCGGAGTTTGAGCACGGCCAGGACCTGGTGCTGCAGCTGCGCACGATAGCCGCAACAGACGTGCTGGTGGGCATGCATGGAGCTGGCCTCACGCACCTCCTCTTCCTGCCAGACTGGGCAGCCGTCTTCGAAGTGTAAGACTTGAGTCTCCGGGCAAATGAAGTTAGGACTTAAGTCTCCAGGCAAATGAAGTGTAAGACTTGAGTCTCCAGGCAAATGAAGTTAAGACCTAAGTTTCCAGGCAAATGATGTTGAAACAACAATAACTTCGAGTTGATTCATTTGAAAAAGTTTTTCAAAGTCATTTTAACGTCAGATGCCTGGTGAGTAGGCTAGTGGTACTATACAACAGNTTATCATCAATTAGTAATTAAATTGTATGCTTTACTTTTATAATGCTTACTAAATTCATAATATTTTTTAATAGTGTTATGGCGTTAAGCTACGTGACGAAAGATTAAATGTAATATATTTAACCATTCAATACTCTGAATCTCGAGATTCCTATGCCTATGTTTAGGCCTTGAATCGTAACGTACAATACTCGCTCTCTATTTCTCTATTGTTATTTTTCATAGTTTAAATTATTTAAAGTGTAGGAAGCAATTTATGGAACAAGGTTTTACATTTCTTCTGCAGTGGCAACCTTTTTTTGTTGAACTAAACTTCTTCCAAGAAATAAGTGCACAGTTCTTTTCATTTGTTGTTGAATCTAAATCCGTTGCGTAAGAACTATGCATGCTTCGAATCAGTATATACTCCTGACGTCTTCAGTATTAGTTTAGTAGCCCGTATGGTTGTGCAATAATAGAATGTTAAGAAGTAACATATTTGTGTATGTGAATGTTGGCTTGATCCATGCTCGATGTATCTTGTTAAAGCAAACATGGCTGTGAACGTATCTTGTTCGTCTATTATTGCGAGAATATTGTTCATCTTTGAATGTTAAGTGCGCAAATTTCAGGTTGAAGGCTGTTTTTTTACCGATATTGTTCAACACTCGTGAAAGCATGCAATTCGTTTCTGGAAGACAGCTCAGGCGTTGAATATACCGCTTGCTGACGACTGATTGATGCCTCAGGAAGAACACTTTAAGAGTTTTTTCTGTTTTATTGATGTCATCCTGAAAACTTTTCTGATCATTACTAGGGCATCTTATTGAATTTGTTAATTTTTTTCGCGGTTGTTATGAAATATGAAATGCCTGTATAATTTCCCATCTTGATTTATGGAATCCAAATGTTATTGAACTGTGAATATTTTTGCATTGTAACAAATTCGTTCACATTCTTTATTACAACTAACCTGTGCTGCTAGATTTTGGTAGCATCCTGTTAACAATCACTCTAAGTATAGAATCTTCAGACTAACTTGATGTACTGTGATGCTTTTTAAATATATTTTCCTATCAAATCTTCATTGTTTTAATGTCGCATTTAGGAGGCAAGCGAGTCTTTTGAACGAGTTTCAACTTCAATGAAATTCGAAATTCAGTTAAATATGAGCTTCAATTTATTTATTATATCGGCAAATGAAGGATCAATCGATGTTCAAGTATCCGTGCGTAATATCAAATAAAACCAAATGTGCGGTGAGTATTTGAAAATTTCACCCATCTTCAATTAACATAACATAGTGATGTCGGCGCTGCAGTGTAGGCCTGATGTGGCCTGTCGCAGATTTTTGTACTTTTCGTGTCTTGTTCACAGATCTAAAATCATGTCACTTGACCGGATCTTTTCATGACTGACGATAGTTTGAAATAGCTACTAGACTTCCACTGGGTTCGATAAGGAGCTAGGCATTTCAAATCTGAACATATATTTTTCCATAGCTTTATCTAGTCTGTTCTTGAACGCGTTCATACTCGGAGCGCCAACGATGCTATCAGGGAGGCTGTTCCACATGTCGGTGACTCTAAGCGAGAAGAAATGTTGTCGCATGGATGTGTTACAACGCAGTTTTTAGTTTATAACCGTGGCCCCTGGTGTTGGTTCTTGTTTCAAATTCCAGTAATCCTTCGGGGACCTTGTATAAACCATGACATGAGTATACGTGTATACTTCAATGAGGTCCCCACGCAGACGTCGATAACTGAGGATTGGAAGCTTCATAATCTTTCTTCATTGGACTTGCCCTTCATGCCTGGAATTATCCTTGTTGCACATCTTTGAACATTCTGTATTAAATTTTTGTCCTTTTAAAATCTCGGTGACCACAAAACGTTTCCAAACTCTGGGTTCGGGCGCACGACAGCAACTAACAACTGCTTCATCGCTTCTGCATCTAGGAACTCGTATGAATTGCAGGAGTTTCGTGTGCGCATGCGTGCCTGGGAAAAATAAACTGAGTTTCGTCGCCGTTATTGTTCCAGTCGAGTTTAAAAATGAGGTAGATAATTATATTTATTGCTGCTCTGACTTGTTGAGAAAGAACCAAATGTTCCATGAAGAGGTCAAGCATGGAAAACTCAACATGAGTGGTCAAGCATGCCACGTGCGTTTTATCTTAGTGTCGGCGCTAAATAGTAGGCCTGATGTGGCCGGTCGCCGATTCTTGAGTTGTCTCCACGAGAAATAGTTTTAGATAAAATCTTTATTGACTGGAGTCTTCTATGAAGTCATGTTCACAGAAATAATTGGTCCAATAAGCATTAATAGCTCAATTGTATTAGCATTGGGTAACATTTATTGTGAAAAACAATTCCTGGCCAAGATTTGGCTAGGTTTTGAATTGTCATATGCATTAATTCTAATCAAGCAGGACAAATTTGTACCTACAAACCATACTTGAGTCAGAAATATCCATTTATTTATAACAGAAAAATAATTTCTCGATTTAATCGGAGGAAATTGTTGTAATCATAGACGAGATGACACGGTTCCTCAAATACCCAACCATGCCTCTGAAGCGCCATGACTTTGATATATTGAAATGCACAACATAAAAAAAATTACTTAAATTTATTTTTATATGGACATTTACGACCTACGTTTAGTCCCAAATAAGTTAAGTTTCACGGTAACTGGAATAGTATAATTATTTTCTAATATGCATCACCCTACAGCGCGTTTGTTGATCAAACGATTATGTGCTGTTACCGTCGTTTTTAGAATAAAATATTTTTAGTTTGTATATTAAATTTCTAGAAATTTAATGAAATAAAAATACTCCATTTATGAGATACAATCTAGAAATCTAACATGGGTGGTAAATTTAGTTCAAATTGAGGGAAGACGTGAGTGTTAAAGATCGTAATCGTGACCTACAAGCCGAACCTACCGTCGAGACTCGATACAACTGCACTTGGATGAGGAAGTCAGACGAAGGCGACGGCCGACGATCGTGGTGTTGACTGTTGAGCTGGGCTATGAGCGTAAAATAATTTTGTTCCAAACACAAACATGGTGTCAGCTAATAATAAAAGTGCAGGGGAGCTTAAAGACGAGAAGAAAAATCGTAGTGGGACAAATGCCCACTCGATTATTGGTAGTAATGGGCATTTAACAGCAGTTAGCTCCTCGACCCCAGCTGCTGGAGCTGGAGAAGATGCTGAGAAAGACGGTGAGTTCTTAGGAATATCATGAACTTTGATATTTAATCAATGCATTTTACTGAACTTTTCATTTGAAGGTATGGGCACAATTTCAATTAAATCTATTGCATGCGTTTATTGAAGGTCATTGTAGTATCTCTAAAAAATTTTAGCTTGATAGATCTCTTGGGACTAGTGATGCCATCGCTCAAGTAACGACGAATGACTAATATTTTTTATTTTAAACAATTTCATCCCAATTTGCTGAATGATTCATTCTCACCATTAATTTTGTTCTGGTGTGGCTTTCAATTGCTTACTTGCAGCAATTAATTAACATTACTGAGTTCAAATTAGGTACCTATGTCTATGTGTAATGTACCCAGCTTCAAAGTGACCCAAACACTGAAACAGATGCTGAAAAATGTCAAATGAAATGGAAGTCAATGAATAATAAATAAGTACCTATAAGTGCATACTGCATTAACAGATTAGCTACTCCTTGGATGAATTCAATTCTTTTCACATAGGTAATAATTTGACTATAGCCTAATCCATTCAAACATAAAATTTACCAAAAAGGTTGGTAGGCTACCATTAGTACTACCAAAGTTAGAAAAAGATTTAGCATAAGTTTAAAGTATCATTTTGTGATAGGACTCATTTTTTTAATTCTTCAGTAATCAGTACATTTCATGTGCCTTATAATCATAGTACCTACAATCCAAATTATTTCCTTACAGAAGCCCCTAAAAGAGTTGGCAAAGCATACCAGGCAGAAATACCTGAACTTCTTCATTCAAGTGGTATGTATCTATTCTCTCAAGTGGTATTTATGTAGCTACCTGGCAGTACAGGCAGACACAGTACATACAGCCTTACATGCAGTACATGCAGACACAGTACATACAGCCTTACATGCAGTACATGCAGACACAGTACGTACAGCCTTACATGCAGTACATGCAGATGCAGTACATACAGCCTCACATGCAGTGCATGCAGACACACTACATACAGCCTTACACGCAGTACATGCAGACGCAGTACATACAGCCTTACATGCAGTACATGCAGACGCAGTACATACAGCCTTACATGCAGTACATGCAGACGCAGTACATACAGCCTTACATGCAGTACGGTAACCTTGCCACTTGTCACTAAAAACAAAATACTCTGTAAAAAATTGTACATAAAACTCTATTCAATTAAGAATAAGCTGTAAAAAGTGGAAGTCTCCAAACAAAATCTACTTCATCAAAATGACAATTTTTTTCATAAGTTATATCACAATTCTTTGTGTCCATAATTGCTACAGAAAGAAATAATATAATCAATGTATACATGTTACTTTGTTTTGCAGATGAGCAGCTGGAACGATGTCCTGAGAGAGCTCAGCTGGTTTGGGCTCCCAACTCCTCGCTGTATGAACATCAATGTGAGTTTTTAGTCTCACTTGGGTCTTGAAATTTAAGTAATTCACCTGACTGGGGGGACAGCATGCTAAACTTCAGGCATATAACAAAATTATGAATAGTCAAGACTCTTGTGAAGTTGTTTAGATAAAAGTAATGTTTGAAACTTCTATCAGGGTGGTTTCTTTTGCATACGTACATAAAATTCTCAACATAACCTAATGAATGAAATCACTAAAAATTTGAATAAGAACATAATTTTATCATTTGAATATATTTATTACAAGCACTGTTCTTTGTGTTCTTGGTGCTTTTCATGTTGTAAATGATTTTATTTTTCTCCTCAAGGTACCCGCAAGATGTTTTTTATTTCCAACATTGCAAGGGATTCATTCTCTCTTACCTTGTGTTCAATATAATTTTTCTCAATAATGTTTCTCTTCATATCAAGCATTCTTGTTACTGTTTCTTTTTTTTTTGGCTGTTTTTGCCATATAAACTACTTGCCATTTGGCTTAGATAACAAGATTTACCATGATTTTGGCTTAGATAAGATTTATCATGATTTTGGCTTAGATAACAAAATTTACTATAAATTTGGCTTAGCTAACAAGATTTACAATGATTTTGGCTTAGCAAACCAGATTTACAATGATTATGGCTTAGCTAACAAGATTTACAACAGTTTTGGCTTAAATAACAAGATTTGCCATAATTTTAGCTTAGATAACAAGATTTGCAAAGATTTCTTCTGTCTTGCAGTGGAGGAGTACCTATGGCTAGCCAAAGACAAATATGGATATAATGCCGAGCAAGCGCTTGGTATGCTCTTCTGGCACAGACATGATCTCGAGAGAGCCACTTCTGACCTCGCTAATTTCACTCCATTGCCTGACGAGTGGACGACTGAAGACAAGGTTCTCTTTGAGCAAGCATTCATGTTCCATGGCAAGACATTCACCAGGATAAGGCAGATGGTGAGTTACCCCATTTCTTGCTTCATGCTTGAAATTTTTTTCTATATGGTTTTCCCGGCCCTGCATTGAACCATGAATGGTGAAAAAGAAGATGTTGACTAATTTCGTTATAATTAAATATACACTATGAAACTTGCAAGTCAATGGATGCCTAATAAAATTGCTTGTATTACAATGATCTGATATATCTAATCATTCATTATAATTATCTTGTATGTACAGGACTTGTGTTTCATGACCACATCTTTTATTATGTCTTTGTGTATCTAATATTTCCATTTAATATTCCCAACCACCGTCAATTTGTAGCCATCAGAGTGGAAGGGTTATTATGTGATCCGCTGCAGAAAGACAGGAATAAAAGATCCATTTCTATAGTTTTTTTAGTCTTATTTATTGTAGCATGAAGACTAGGAAGAGAGTAGGTATTTGCTATCTTTTTTGCATCTGTAATAAAAGTATGGTGAGCAAAATATCAAACTTTTCTTATAATTAATGCAAAACTCTTTATTGTGGATGAATTATGATGAATTCATAATTACTTATTGAATTATTATTCAAGTGCTAATGATTATCATGTAACCTTATTTCAGTTGCCTGACAAAAGTATTGCTCAGCTTGTCAAATATTATTACTTGTGGAAGAAAACCCGTCAAAAAAATTCCCTCCTTGATAAACATTGCAAGAAACATGCCGCCCAGTTAGCTGCCCAGTCCGCCCTTGGCAACGGCAAAAATGAGGTGAGTTACTCTCAGCCTTTGTGTTTAATGGGTTAAATATCTTCATAAATTTGAACGTTTTCACATAGTGTCCTCTTTGCTTATTAAATAGAAGGTCCTAAAAACTGCAAATCCTTGGACAATATATATTGTGTTGTTCTCTTAGAAAAACTAACTTTTCATTTTTTCATATGCGGTAGCAACATTTCAATTGTTTTTGGGTGGTTGAGGGAAGGTGGTGATACTTAAGTTCAAATCCAGGTTCTCGATGAGAAATAATGTTAGAAGTCACTGTATTTTTTCATCATAAACAGTCTTGATATTTCAGTGACTCAGTGTTACATCTCAAAATATTATTTAATGTGTTATTACACTCAAAGTTCTTCCAAAATGTTGAGTTGTCGTTGAGCAATGTATATAATCTTATTTTTTATCCCATATTTTTAGTGCTTAACGGCTATAGTACCGGTCATGTGGACGAAACGTATTTATATTATCGTTTTCGAGTTTTCGACCTCTTTGTTTGTACTACTAAATCTCATTGCATACAGGACCTGATGGCAATAGCCAGCTCCGGCAGTGTGTTCTCTAAGAACAACGTCGGTCCTTCGGCTTTCAGTGCAAGTCACGGCGCTCAACATCCTATCATTAAGCGCGTCGAGAACGAAGTCATTGCCCTCAAACGGCAGGTCAGTTCCGTCAATTATTTTGTTGTTCTGCATGACGTTGCCGCAACATCTGTCAATGAAATACTTCAATGTCAGATAATGAGGAGTAATTGTGTGGAAAATATTGCATGCTGGTGTGGCTAGCTGTTTTAGTAAAGAATGTTTTGCTTGTCAATTCAAGATGAGACTTGTTAGATTATTTCAATTGTCATTACTGAAACGAGTGTCAAACTATGCCATCTCAGCAAGACAATTAAAGTTATGAGTGAAATTTTTGTAGGTTCTCCGCTTATTAAATTGCCATTATTCATCAGTCAGTGTGCTGTCATTATCAATTGTGTGCAGGTACAAGCTAATAAAGCAGAACTTAGTTACCTACGAACGCGTGTTGCTGCGTCTGGAGGTATCACAGACTACCGACCTTCATGCGCCGCTCTGCGTCTCAATGCAAAGTGGAGCAACGACGAACTTCTTCTTGCTGTTCAAGGTAACTTTAACTGTAACACCGTGTTCATATACTTGATGCGCGTGTGGGAGTATGAAGTTCAAGCGTATTTTTTACTCCTCTACCATATGAATTTCTGGAAGCTATTAAATCAAATTCCAATTTAAAGACATGTAATAAATCAAATTTTGCATGTTCTATGAAGTTATTAATATTCTACGTAGCAGTTATCGTGGCGTCTACTTTAAACGAACTTCGAGGGTAGAGTTGAAGTTAAAATCAAGTTAATCAATAACCATGATCCAATGAATTCCATGTTCTCCGTTTCTCCAGGTGTGCGTCAGTATGGACGCGACTTCAAAGCACTGGCAGAAATAATTGGCAATAAGTCCGAGAATCACGTGCGTTCATTCTTCGCTACATACCGCAAGCGCTACAACCTTGACCAGGCGCTGCGGGAGTGGGAGGCACAGAACAGCGGAGTGCAGCAAGACCCTCAGCCCATGGAGGTGTGTTAAAAACTTCCTTCTTTGTTGTATGTATACGAGAGTGATGGATACAGTACAATGGCGTGCCTCATGTACTTTAATTCATTGCAGTAATTGATAATAATTCATGTTGTTTGTATACGAGTGTGATGGATACAGTACAATGGCCTGCCTCATGTACTTTATTTCATCGCAGTAATTAATAATAATTTATCAGCTCTGTCAACTTTCGGAGGAAATTATCGCTTCTGCCTAATTTCTCGGTAATTCTGTTATTGATATTGTAGCACCTAGTAATCAATTTATGTGCTTTGGTTTAAAATGAGCAAATTAATTTGTAGCCATGGGCTTGTAAAGCTTTAATGAAGTGATCTGTACAGACGGATATCAGCACCAGCCAACGGGGCAGTGCTGGCGCCTCAACCAGCAGCTCCTCTCAACGCGCCTGAGAACTTCCATGTCACCAGAGAACTTCAAAACCTGCAGACCAATTCCACACTATTCATTCAGACAAGATTGATCCTTTCTGTGAGATTTTTTATTTCTTTTGTGATGTGCATTCCCTACGCCTCGATCCTTCCGTATATTATTTGTTTGATATTTAAAACTATCTAATTTTTTTAAGGAACATTTTTTAGAGTGCAGGTAATGTCATCTCCTGCGAGTTCCCTCTTGGGTTCATATTCCTTGTCACAATCTTTTATTTTTCATATTTAAAAAAAAAAGTTATTACTGTAAATTATATGCACTGCGGCTAAATTCCTGTCATGATAGAACTTTCTATGTGGGCAATGAAAGTGCCTAACTTCGGAGTAGTCTCCTTTCGACAAATGCCTACTTATGTGAACTGGTGCTATTGAAATCACGTTGAGAACATCGAAGAATATATCTTCTCTGAACCTCCAAAGGAAAAAGAAAGAAGTGATAATTTCTGAGGATAGATTGAGGTTCTCAATATTCTGCTGCGGTGACGATCACCAGTGAAACTGTTCACTGCATAATCTTACGTCCTGCGTCAATGTTGAGAACAGTCATTGAAAATGTTCATGGTTTAAGTTGACCAAATCGTAAGAATGATCTTGTTCTCCATCCTCTTAAGTCGATGGCTATTTTATGGAATTTCAAAAGGAATTTTTTCATTGGATTGAAAGTCATGTTAAGGATTGAATTTTTACATCCTTTGTTTTCTATGTGATGAATGGATTGATATTCGAATCGCATTTTTTTTTTTCTGTATTTGAGGCCTGTATTTGGTTCTCTTGATCACTTTCAATATTTACTGTACTATATATTAACTTTTTAAGAGCTTGCACTGAATATTGTTTGAAGCTTCACTGCCATAGAAATTTAATAATGGTTAGCGGATATTCGTTCATCTGATCATTTGCGACCAGCCTTCAAGATTCCACTCACAATGCTGTACACTGTCAATTTTTCTGTAAAGTTTGGCTTGCTGTTGCAAGCTTTTTTTTGTATGGATCACTGTATTTCAAGTTAATTTGGTGAAGCTCGTCTATAGTTCTCATCTTTGAATCACAGCTATATCATTTGATGCCGGCTATAAAGTTTATGTATCTGCAATAACATGCTAATGTGTGAATAATCATTACTATAGCCTCTTCGTTAGCTCTCAGCTTGTCTTTGCGTGAGACACATCAGCTCGGCCAAAAATTACAGCAGCAACCAACCAATTTCTATTTTATTTTGCATTTTTCGTGTTATGATGTGAGACAAGATCGAGTCGTCGTATGACTATTGTGCTGTTCAAGATTTTTGGGTAATGCACTCGGGAGAAAGGTAGACTTGTGAGCATAAAAAATGACAAAGCTACTGTTCGCAACCACGTCACAGATTTTTAACTTTTGCTGCGATCAGTAGAGGTTAATATGATATAGCTCCTATTGCTCTGTATGTTTGATTGTTAGGAGTTCTGGCAAAATAACTTGTATATTCGGGAAGCTTCTTGATTAATGTCAGAATTTTGTTGAGAATTTTCCCTTACTTTTGATGCAAAAGATACTTCTCAACTCTTGAATGGTTTTCAATAGTGTATATCAAAATAATTTTTTGGAGTCGTCATTGGAGTTTTTGTATCAACGGATTTTATTTAATTTGTTTATCAACTTGATTGGTACGTTTTCTTAGTAAGAGGTGCGTGCGAGTGTGAAACCAGCCACTCCTTGAATGCTTTGCTATAGTTAAATCCATACATTTTCTGCAATATCTAAGCAGGTCGGAAGAATTACTTTGTAGTTCTCTTCACCCACTTCCTGTCTCTATTTCCTATTCCTGCATACGTACCTAATTTCTGAAGTATTCATCATCTCCTTATCCAGATCTTCAACCTCTTTGCATGAACACAGCGTGTGAACTGTTGCGATGACAAATTGTAAACTTTTAAATCTGTCTTCTTGTGCGTCTATTTTCTTTCATGTAGATATCTTCAATTGAATGCATCGAGTTCTTTTTTCACGTATCCATATTCTGGCTGCAGGGTTAATGTATTGACTCTTGTTAACTTTCCTTATGTATATAAGACCATGCAGCTGCCGCAAGCATATTTTCTCCATTAACTCATATTGTGATTTGGTTCTACGATGCATCTCACTAGCAAGGGTTAAAATAGTCTAGTTGCACTAATTTCTGTGCCTCATCTTCAGTTTTTATTACTTGCAAAAAATCTATCATTTTCAGCAGGATTGTCTCTGCAAAGACCATCATCTTTCGTGTCAACAGCTCAGATCCTCCCATTGACATTTGCTGCAGCTCAATGGTTCATGCAGCGCTTGTACAAAAGTTTCGCATGAGATGAGGGTAGACGAATGTCATTGATCGTGTCAAGGCGCTCGTCGCAAGTGCGATGATGTTAAGCTAATTATTGAAGTTTGTTGTGGTCACCCGCTGGTTGACGGATAGGCTAAGTGTTTTTCCATGCATAAAATGGGTTAGGCTATGCAAGGTTCTCTTTATGACAGCTACAAGTCACTACTTTAAGCGGGGCTCTAACATGTTTCTGTCACCGACCTCTTTGTCAACGTCGCGACTTGTCCTAGGCTTCGAATTGAAACTGTATATAGTCTCCTTGATACTTGAGTGACAAAAACATTGGAATGTACTATTTTTGACAGCCGAGTAAAAGTAAGCTTACCTAAGTTGCCCATCTGTCGGCTATTGATTAATGAAGCCTGAGTGTGCACACGGTGATTACCGAATACGATAATCATCCATAGGACGCTACCGGTTAACCTTCAGACTATTTGCTGTGAAGATCCACTAGTAATTTTCTGCGTAGTTTTGCTTCCTGCGCGTGCTAGTCTCTTGTATTTATCGATATTAAAGCTCTACGAAATGCTAATAGATATTCAGTATAATATATTGTCACGTACAATGTGTTTTCATTTATCCCTCGTTAACAATATCTTTCAGCCGATACCAGCATTGTTAGGCATGTGCTCACCCAAGACATTGGTTATCGCACTCAACTGGCTGTAATTCCATTTATTGACACAGATTGCCGAATTGAAGTCATTTCTCCTGCATTGTCGTCGGTCGCTGTGTGCGTTAGGGTGATGTACCAAATGTTATGCTTAGCTTCCCAGGAAAATTTACTCAGAAGTAATGGTAATGAAGAAACCCCTCAGGGAGACGCTTGCGTCACGGGGATGGCGACCTCGGGGTCCCGAGCTCTGCTGTTCACAGCGTTGGCATTCCTGGCAAGTTATTTCCTGGATTTATAGGTCAATTATTTCTCTATAGAAGTATAGATGGACGCTCGGTTAATAAAATAGATATCGTCCGCGCCATGTATCATCGAAAGCAACTCGTTTCGCTGTGAGGAAATTATTCGCTGTACTATCCCCGTGTACAAGCAACTTTAGTGTGACGTGGAATTAAATTAATAAAATTAATATGTCTCCTATGGTCGTGAAATAAACAAAATTAAGATGTCTCCAGACTCCATGAACGTGAAATAACTAGAATTAATGTGTCTTGTATTTTCATTCTGTACTAAAGTTCCTGAACGATTTAGCCATCAGCCCTGTTGAAATCACTATCGATCTATTGCTTATTTCTATAATGAAGTCGACAATTGCTGGAGCATTAGACAGCGATTCCTCAGCGGACGAAGACTTTGATCTGTCGAGTTTTAGCGCTGCGTGCGACCCTTCCTTGGCTGGCGTCTACCAGACAAGTGGCGCCATCTTGACAGACGATCGCAGCGTGGCCGTGGACTGCGTCACTGGCGACACTGAGTTGGACCTTGTGCTGCGTGATGTTAAGAGAGCCTGTAGTGCCGTGAGAGGTAAATATTGTGACAAGAGAGCCTGTCGTGCCGTGAGGGGTAAATATTGTGACGTTAAGACAGCCTGTCGTGCCAGGAGGGGTAAATATTGTGACGTTGAGGGGACCGGCTACCCTAAAATTTTCAATTTTGGCCTTTTCCGGTTTTTGTGCTCATCTGAAAGCTGGAATTCTGCTCTTTCCAATGGTACCACTGCCATCGCTGTACGCCAATATTTACGTTCATAACGTTGGTAAATATTGTGACGTTAAGACAGCCTGTCGTGCCGTGAGGGGGTAAATATTGTGACGTTAAGACAGCCTGTCGTGCCGTGAGAGGTAAATATTGTGACGGTAACAAAGCCTCTTGTGTTCTGGGTGATGAATATATTAAATTTGTTCATTATTATTTTGGATACTAATTGAACGTTATTAGTTGCTTCATATCACAAAGCTAGAAGTGTTATAAATGGTATTTTGTGCACTATTTTTCTGTTCTCAATTTATTTTGTGTACTATTTGTTATATTTGCCATCAAGTGCAACTTTTAGGAGGTCGTAGCCACGTGGTGACGCATGCAGCCTCCATCAGGCCTGGTGCAACTTCAGCTTCTCTCTCGGGTCATTCGTACGTCCTTTCACTCGCCGCTGAAATACTGAGCAGGTAACTTGTGCTCAATGTTATATTCTGGGTGGCTGAATGGTTAATTAAGATCGCCAAAATTGCAGTAGCGAGTTTTGGGTCCGAAACCAGCAGCTAGCTGTTAAATTCTGATATCCGGAAAGGCAAGCGGCATAACATGGCATATTATTCAGCGCTTTATCATTATTATTTAATATTGATGTTTTTTTTCAGAAATTTCATGTAGCTTGCGAATTTACCTTTGTAAGAAATACGAAGTAAACTAAAAAAACATGCGTTAGCCTGTTCACGGGTGTCGCATTTGCATAAATGAAATTAATCTTCATGTCCGCTCGAAGCTTTTCATTTATATTGGTTAAAAGAACATATTTATTATGTACATGCTGCCTACGACATGAAAAACCAACTGGTTTTTCCACGCATTCAGATATTTTAGCGGCTAGAATGGTCGATAAAAGTGAAGTGTAATTTCGACCACTGAATCAATTTAAAAACCAACGAAACAATGTTTGCCGTATGTGCGCCATTTTATCCAATTTCATTTGCTTGTCAACTCCAGTAGAGTTACAATTCGGAGCAGCGATGGACCAGAAAAAACCACGTCTTCTGAAGTCCGTATCAACGCTACCAGCGATGACGACCTCAAACTCCTGCCAGACGTGACCGTGACGCGTCAAGCTTCAGAAGACGGCGAGCTGCCGCGCGTGTCAGACGCGTGGCTCAGGAAACTCCAGCGTCGATATGGCTTCTCTTACTTTCATCCTGATGAGGCGAGTCCCAAAATTGATGAAATATGTATTTTTTGCTTTTCATATGCATTTAACATCGTGACGTTCATTTTTTCTTAAGTAATTCGAGTGATGAGATGCATGTAAGTGGCCAGCACTACCCAATGACATCACTACGATATATCGTCCCACAGGCAAGCATGCTACAGAGTCGAGTAGCTTATAAAGTTAAGTGTATAAACCCATACACAGAGCCACAAATTTGTAACCACTGTTGGAGTAAGAGGAGTCTTCATGGGCGTGAAACATCAGCATGCACCTACGTGACCTACCTCCACACTTATCACGACCAAAAAAAAAAACTGACAAATCCATAAAGACAAAGCTGACTTCAGTAAAGGATGATGATGTACAGTACTAGTTTTTACCCCTTAAATGCCCTATGTATCATAAATGATGAAAACAAATTTTGTGCTTATAAAGGCTATGGTAATAATGTAACTTGCCTGCAGCACTCTTGCCACTTGTGCACTCGGCTTGCTTTTCTGTAGCTCTGAGGCCAAGTATAGCTGTGCATGTTTATGCTAATCGTTGGCAACAGGGTTAGTGGGCTAGTTTGAGAGTAAAATTTGTGGCAACAGCAAGCTAAACAGCTACGCTCCCTGAGTGCCTTGATTGAAAGCCGCTTGAAAAATTTACCTTTCTCTTAACATTCAAGTATTTAATGATCAATTCACATCAGACGTCATATTTTATGTATGAATTTATGAAGGACGTACTTCTGCTCGATTCTTACATCAGTTAATGCGATTCAAATAGATTCAATAACTGATTTTAAAATTGAAATTCTTTCAGGAGGAAGTCATAAGCGAAAGATGCCAGCAAGTTGCTCTGGATGAACAGCTCCTGGCTACCGGGGCGCTGGCGAGTCGCTACGCTGAACATCGCAACGTCAATCCCAAGTGCGTTTTGTGATAACATATCAATATTGAATCCATCATTCGTTATTACCTCACATAAAAAAATCAGTATTTAGACGTTACAATATAAGTTACTATGAAAATGCAAGTTCAAGGACATCGTTCAAGCTTTATTAACCAAAAAAACGTCTTAAGAATTCCGTTAGATAAAAAAAACAGTGAAAATTATTCTTCAATTTTAGTTTTGAAGTTGTTTTGCATTGGCTTATTAAGTTCATATTTCTTGTGGCCGAATTTCTTCTAAACAATAATTTCTTCCTCTCATCATATGTTTAATGTGTAACAAAATTTATGCACAGGAAACTTATAAGGCTCGAGGTAAACTGCGATGAAGGAATTATTAAGAAAAAGCGGCCCAAAAAATCAATTACTGCAACGGAAGATGGAAAGATAATACCGCCTGCGCTAGCAAAATGCAGTCACGATAAAGCTCAGATTGTTGAAAAGAAACTCAAAGCTGTGAAGAATTGCACGCAAGATTCGCAGCAGTGCCACATGATTAAGGCATCAAACATTGAAGACGGAGTTCCAAGTTTGTCAAAAAAGACAAAAAATCGGAAGAGAGGCCCGAAGAAAGTGAAAAAGTCAAAGGTGATAGAAAAATAAATCTATAGCGCGATGGAATTATAGGACAAGTCTAATCCCTTTATTGAATTAAAATACATACTCAGCCATTAAAATGTTACCGTTCGTTTTCAGCCAATGAGAATTGTCAGCAATATTAGTGTTTCCAAGCAGGTGCTTTATTAGTTCACTTCGTATATGATTTCACTGCAAGAATTGTGGAGATACCCAAACGCTGCTATTATATTATATCTCTGTAAGACAGCCATCACAAATGTCGAGTTATGTTAAAATAATGAGTTAAGGCAATGAGGCGAGTTGATTATAATAGTTATTGTATTATCTAGTGTGATATACAATTGATTTAGCTCTGACTTCTTACATATGGAACTCACACATAGGGAAGAAACCATCAAATTAACAGATTATCGAAGAATGCAAAGAAATTATTCCCTTCTGATGGTGGAATTACTACCGTCTTAGTGAGAACTTCAGCGATAAGCAGTTAACATTAATGAGAAGCTTCAGTTATGATGCATACTTAATGTAAATGAAGGGTATTGGTTCCCAAATAATGAACCAAAACCCCTCAGGTCTATCTACAATAAATTAGTAGATCAGACAGATCCATTCAAGGTTTTGACTGTCAACCCAGAACAGAGTTATTCTTAACTTTGACAAAACTAAATCATTTACAAGTGGTGGTAACACTATTATGAAGAACCACGATTATTATACTTTCCTTTTAAAACATATTCTGAAGGCGATATATAAGCAACAACTCGAGTAAAAAAATTCAAAATAGTTTCGATGAAAATAAAAAGAAACTTAATAAATGATGGGAAGAAAATGTCACAACGAGGATGGGATCATCTATGGTTGTGCATATTCTTCAGTCTTTCCAGCTCTGATATTTCATTCTTGATGTGCTGGAGGCGATGCCAGGACATCTGTAGTGTCTTCTGTATAACTATTTGGTACCTGTTGACACTTGGGTCAAGTAGCTGATCTGCTTGCTGAGTTCCGTCTCTACGCTGGTGAGGGTCTTAAGGAACTGAGTCGTGTGGGTCTCAACCTGCTTGTTGGCAGGCTTGTCCTTACTCAATTCTGCAAGACTCTGGCCTGGAAAAATTATAAGGATATCCTTAGAAAATTTACTTGTGGATACAAGTTTAGCTATGATTTATAAAATATAGTGGATATCCATACAAAATATACTTGTGAATATAAGTTTAGCTAAGATTTGTCAGCAAGTCTCAACAATATGATTGAATAGCTTGATATGTCTTTGTTCTCATTTAAAAAAAATGTGTGAAATGCTATAGAGATATTTGTACTTCTGCAGTCTTCATGGTCATTAGAGTGAACACATTTTCCTTAGTTATTGTGCTATAAATATGAGCTCTAAACTTGCAAAAATATTACATAATCATAATTTAAATTTTCAGGAATGTTCAAGCACAAGAACAAATCAAGCATTCAGGTCTCTATGAGTAATCAAGTCTAGAGCAGTTAACTTGCAGTGCTAGCAATTAATCAAGTTTTCTGTGAATTTCACAATTGAAAACATACAAAAAAATTAGGCTTAAAAATGGGTTTCCATGGCCATTCAAAAGCATTCACAAGTCATTTTCGGCTGACTTAAACTGCAAATTAAATCATTAATACACTACCAATTTGTGAATTATTATCCAAACAATTCTAGAAATTAAAACTTACCAGCACATTGAAGAACATTTGCAATGTCTTTTTCAATATTGTCCAGTGCTTGTATTCGGTCAATAGGTGAATTGTTCATTATGCTAATGTTCAGGTTGCTCTCACTCAACCATGAACAGAAATTTTCAAAGAATGTCCTATAAACAAGTACTAGCAATTGATTTCTGATAATAATTAAAAACAGGATTAAACAGATAAAAAATATAATTAAAAACAGGATTAAAAAGATAAAAAAAATCTCAGTACTCACTGCAGTGAGTGACAGAGTGCGCATTTTCTTGTCTATGAAAATGTGAAGTTACGGACAGACAGATGGACATGAGCACAATAGCGCTTTTTTCCATAAATTAGATAATGTGCTAAAAAGAGCAAGATCTATAGAAGCATTAAAAAATGAATATAACTATAATACTACCATCAAACAGGGTAATAAGGGATGGGTGGGGTAAATTGGGACAGTAGTCCCACATTTTGTAGAAATGTAGCAGCTCAACTAATAAAAATATTGCAAAATTAAAAATAGTGGCGTAAAGTTTAACATTTTTACTATCTATGTAGCATAAAGCAAATTAAGAAATCATACATTTACTACCTCTAAAAAAGCTGTGTAAAAATGCAAAAATTTAGATTTTAGAAAAGTATATATATACCTCTGTTAAGGACTGTAGCAAAAAAAAATAAATAAAAAAAAATTTTTGCTTACATAGAAGTTGCACACAGGTGTTGGCTTAAAAATGTGATTGATGAAATTTGCTTAACTCATTCCAAAAAAATAATGGTGGCCTTTCCGCAAGATGGGGGTAATAAGGGACACCCCCCCCCAGGGTAATAAGGGACACAACTACAAACAGCTTTGCAGTAGAACCTTGATTAGCAAAGGCTCAAATTGAGGAAAAAATCAATTAACACCAAAAAATTTTGATTACATATACCTCGCTTGGTGAAAAAAATTCACTCGACAAAAAGTTAATGCACCATCGGTTCTCACAACATTGTGCAAAGAATGTCATAGATAGAATTGTCCATGGGGCAACATAGAATGAAAAGTAATTAACCTAAACTATGATTTATTTCTGCAAAATATATGATAGTTGTCACTAAAATATTCCTTTCTGTTTCAAGTATGTTTCTTATGATTTTTTTCTATACAGTAGTGAATTCACTTTCAAGACCCATTTAAATGGTGCAAAATTGCAAGCCTTCCTGTAAGCTTGCAGTGGACAAGGTCATTGCCAATGCTGAATGGCATGTCCATGGATATGGTAATATATTATCAAATATCAATAAAGGAAAAACAAGCAAAAACCACAGAAAATGTCATTTATTCTACATCTACATCATCTACAAAGGAAGCAGACTTTGAAGTACTGTTGGTAATGGATGAGTACACTCTGCATGCTTCAAACATTTTAAAATTAAGTTTTATTTCAAGTTGTATGTTGTATCAGCAGCCGTATAGCCTTTCTTCTGTATCTGCAAGCTTACAGGACAACTTGTAATTTTGTACCATTTTAATAGGGTCAAGTGAATTCACTATAACAAAAAAAGATCATTATAACATAAGGTACCTGAAATAAAAAGAACTATTTTAGTGACAAATATCATATATTTATGAGAAATAAATCATAGTTTAGTTAATTTTATTAATTAATTTATAATACAATTAATATAGTTAATTTTCATTTTGCTGAGCTAGGTAAATGTAATAAAAATTATTTATTCATAATCTATTTTTTTGTTCACCAGAGACTGCAACCAAGGTTCTACTGTAAATGCGGTTTTCAGGGTTGTGTCTAGTATTACCCTGGGGGGGAAGGGGGTGTCCCTTATTACACCATTGTGTGGAAATGGCTGCCATTTTGTTTTGGATTGAGGTATGAAAATTCCATCAATGAAGTTTGAAGCCAAACCCTGTCTGTAACTTTTTTGCAAGCAAAATTTTTAAATACAGCAAATATTTTTCTTACTACCGACCTTAGCATAAGTACTTTTTCAAAATATAGGCTTTCATTACAACATTATTTTCAGGGATTTTCTAGAGCTGATAAATGTATTATTAATTAAGTTATTTTATGCAACATTGATAGGTAAAATGTTGAAGTTCCTGCCACTATTTTTATTTTTACAATATTTCAATTAGTTTTGCTGCTATAACATTTTAATGCTATGGTGGACTGTTCCAATTTACCCTGCATGTCGCTCATTACCCCATTTGACACATCAAATAAATAAATTAGTAATTGAATATATATATATATGAAACAAGCTTCTCTCAGATGATGAGTTAGCCATCACCCACTTCCTCTAAAAATCACTTCCTCTAAAGAAACTCACTTCCTATAAATTCCTGTTTCTTCTTATGCTTTAAAGAAAAAGTCAGGAAACTTAAGAAGTTTTTCCTACACATTAGCCATTTCCAACTGCATATGCTAAAAAAATTCCGACCATGTACTGCTTTCTGAATTCAAATAGAAAACAGAAGTATGCATAGTAGAAATTTTTTGTAAAAACAATCCGTTGGGTTGCAGAAAAATGTTCCAAAAAATGTTCCTTGTGTTCCCTTATGACTTTAAAGTGATATATGCAAACTCATTTAATCTTTTTTTCAAAGTGCAAAGTATATTTTAATATATTTCAATAGCCAAAGCAAACACATTACAAAGCACAAGTCCAAGGTTTTTGCTGCCCTCATTCCAGACATTTGTCTTTGGGCTGTTTGTAACGACTAAGGGTACAGCCAGACTAAAAGCATTGGCGCGTATGCAGGCGTACGTGCGCTCACGCTGCAATATTATATGAATGTATTTCTATCAGAGTAGCCACACTAAACGCTTACAGGCTGAAGCTGCCTCAAGCGTACACACGCGTTGCCGCGCGGTGGAAAATTGACATTATTCTAGTCTAGACAAATATTTTGACGAGGACACACACGTGCAGTGCCCTTGAAGCAGCCATGAGTGATGGATGTCGAAGCATTGCTCTCGTCAGTTGAGGTGGTACCTGCAATCTGGGATGCCTCTCACCCACAGCACAGTGATACGACATACATTGGCAACCAGAATATTTCAGCTAAGAACAGTAATAATATATACCAGTAACTCAATATTTCAGCTAAGAACAGTAATAATATATTCTTTTTGAATTCTTTTATTAAACAAAGAAAATAGAAGTGAACGAACTTAGAACTCAAAGTACTTGGATATTCTTATTGTTTATTTAGAGCATATGATACTGTCAAGCAATTTGTCCTGCATCTGATACGAAATAGCTAATTTGTTTTTTTCGAACATCTGTTGCAATTCTAGAGCTGTTTATACAAACAGGAGCAATTATAGTTTCGTGTTGTTCATTTGCTGTATTTAATTCCATTGATGTAAATGCCGCGTCTTAATAAAATTTCTCCCTAACAATAATCATGTTGCGCAAAACTGTAATTGCTTTAGTTATTTCTACAGCATTATCCACGCTGGTATTGATGGATTTTGTTAAAATTCTGAATTTTGAAGTCATAATTCCAAAGGCGCATTCTACACAATGCCGAGCTCTTGATAGTCTAGTTGAATATTTTCTTGCTTTCATCCAAGTTTTTTTTTGGGGAGGGGTATGGTCTCATCAAGTTAGGAAGCAATGGGTAAGCTTCATCTCCTACCAACACAATTGGCGTTTCATCGCGACTCGCGAGGCATGCATCATGATCATATATAACCTATCAAATATCTATCTAATCTCATCTGAATGGATTCCCAAAAAGACAAAACAAAGTATATATGGGATTTTTTATTCATCTTTTATTGCCCTATAAAACTTTCATCAAATAGAATGGCTATTAGTCTCTTGCTGTCACTCATTTATACACATCGACTCGCAGTAAGCTGTGCGGTCCAGCGTCTAGTTTAGACACAATACGCGCGGCTCGGGGCCGCTCTGCTTGAAGCGTCAGCCAGTGTATGCATGAACGCTTTTAGTCTTGCCGTAGCCTAAGTCTTTAAAACTAATTTCATGAACTTTCAAGCTGGTTTGCACTGGTTTAAAGTGTCAAAAAGCATATACAGTGAATGTCAATGTCATTGAGAAAAGAAAGGTTTCAATTTTAGGGCCAATGTAAATTTTCTTGAATTCCACTTCAAAAAATATGGTATGCGAATTGGATTAATGCCAAAGTAAGAAATGATACTGTATCAAGTATACAGCCTGTGTAAGGCTAAGAAGATGTTAAAAAAGTCATCCAAAAGTTTAGACAAACTAAAAAGAATCACAAAATAGACTTTGGTATGAAGTTATCCAGTGGTTATTTCTTTTTATTTCATACCATGATAGGTCTTAAATGACTATAGAGTAAATTAATGACTTTTTTAGAACCAAAATCTGACATTTTTTGTAGTACAGCAGTTTAAATTGGTTGAGTTATGAAATTAACAAAAAATCTTAAAATTTATTTTTCATAATTCCACATCCTGACAAGAGAAAAAAGAAGTCTCTGAAAATTGATATCATTGGAAAACAGTACATGGTAACTTTATAAACAATCCTTCAAGCCAAAGAGGGTAGACTACAAAAGCACTACAACACAACCTGCAAAAACATGAGGATGTAATCTAGCAGGATTACTGGATGGTTAAATGTGCTTCACAGTAATACAAGTAAGAAAGAAAGCTAACAAAATGTAGGAATGCCTTGTAGAAGTGCAATCACATTATTCTTCAAGACAAACCCCTCACATTGGACATTGCTGATAAGATTAAAATAACAAATTTTCTGTGCCATTCAGGCTTCTTCTCTTCTCATGAATTTTGTTGGTTATTGCCTACTCATTTTCTAACTCGTTCATTCCAGCATTATATTATTGAAGGAATTTTATTTTAAAATGTACCAGAATGAGATTCTTGTGACACTTGCTGCAAAAGAAGGGGAGTGGCTTTATGTGTATTACATTGGAAGTGACAGAAAATCCATGGTCACATGTGTGCCACACACACACAAAGTAAACTTGCTACTAAGTACCACACCCAAGTAAACTTCATGGCAAACAACTGAGATAGTATTGTCACATAGTATTCTATGCTATCTGGGACAATATTTTTGCACATGAATCAAACATGGGTGAATTAGCTGTGGCACATTTTGGTACAAAAAATGGAGCACTGACTTTCTGTGCACCTAATGTTGAGCTAGGCATATTTTTAGCTGACATAATACATATCACCTTGGTAATAATGTATCTTGATATTAATCATTAATCTACCATATATGACTAGTTGATCCCATGATTTTTTTCAAAATAGAGTGTGCAATTTTTCTATGGGCAGAACAAAATTGCTTACGTAAATGACAATGATGTTCATATATCATCAGAGAGTGAATTCTTCCTCATAACAAGTGACACATCCCTTCAAGATGGGTCATCTTCAGATGATTCAAGAAGAAGCCAAAGATTTGTTAGAGAATGAAATGTTGATAGCTGTATATCAGTAGCACCTTCCATGCAGCCAAATTCAAAGCCTGTAGCTGTATCAGCACAATTTTTTACTTGACAGGAATAGATGTGTCTACATGTACAAACTACCAATGATTGAGAAACTGGTAAACCTAACACATTCATCTCTTTATTCAATTCATTAGTTATGAGGCTAATAATCTAATGAATTGTTGGTAATAGTGTTTGATACTAATAAAGTGCAAGTTTCTGAAGAAGTTACATCCTAAGCCCAGAAAAACTCACCCACTATAAAGTTTCAAGAATGTAACTTAGATCCTCTCTCTAACTTACTTAAATCATTCACAACCTATCACAACATGAAATTGAAAAAAGTGACCACCAAATAACGCCTGCATAATAAAGTCCATTTTGTGAATTTTTACAAATTTGTCTAAATTCTTGGGTGCTTTCTGTCAATTTGTGTCACGTCATTGCTAAAGAAATAAACTTCACACATTTCTTCAAACAATTTTATATTAGACCTACCTAAAATGTATCTTAAAGATCATTTTCAACTTTGGTATTAGTTTACTTTATAAACTGTGGTTCCTCAGAGTAAAAAAAAACACAAGCCAAAAAATTGCTATTTTTAAAACAATTTTTTTACTGATATTTACATACAGTATTCTTTTTGAAACTATAATTTATTCATGGATATCATTTTTTGCATAAACCAACTGTCCGCAAAACTAGTTTTACAAAAATTTGTCAGTGATAAGAGCCTTTAGTCCAGAGTGTGTAATGATTGTAGCCAAGTCAATGGACTTTTGACTGGTGACTTGTAACCATTTTATATTTTGGCTCCTTGAATAGACTCAAATCTTAACATACTTGACATAAAATGCCTGAAATGAAAAAATGTGAAAAAATCTCTAGGTATGCATTAGCTTTAATGATAATGCACTCTGAGAATTTTTTGCAAGTGTTTTTTTATTCAGTATACTAGGTTTCTCCAAGAACATTTGTGTTTTAGAAATTTTGCACAATTTAGCTTCGCATTTTAGAATTTGCAATATAGAAGCCTAGCAGTTTTTGAGCATGTATGATGGTACAAATTTGGTTTGACATAAATTCTAAAATGCTAGGCTCAATGTTATAATGAAAACACTAAAAATTGGGTTTTTCAGAGGCTTGCACTATAGACATTCTTCTGAGTGTATTGCAAATGCAACAATAATTTGTGCATCTGTATTGATATAATCAAAAGTCACCAAACCTGTTAGAGTTTACTTGACTTCTGATACTGCCAAAGCAAATGGGGTAATAAGTGACTTTTTAGAGGTTTTTGTTAATAACTTCTTATGAAACATTTAATAAAAACGAGTTTGGAAAGATCTTTGAAGGCCTTTGCCTGGGCTATTGTATAGCATCTGTGCAAAAATTCTATATGCTATTTGTAAGCTACCAGGCATAAAAAAAGCATCCCAAATTACCTCTAAGAATAGGATAATTTGGGACACTTGAAATAAAACTTAATTATGTGACATTTGAGGAATTCAGAGTGTACTTATTACACATCCATTACAAACAGTACTCCAATGTCCTTTTTCTTGGTAGATGATGTAGAACAAGTGACATTTCTTTGATTTGTACTTGTTTTTCCTTTATTGATATGATATTACCATATTTATCCATTACTGTTTTATTGATGTGATATTACCAAATCAATGGAGCATACTACCATTGAGCATTGACAGCAATCTTGTCCTCTGCCAGCTTCATACCAGCAGCTGTATAACATTTCTTTATCTGTAAGCTTACAGGACAGGGCTTGTAAATTTCGCACCATTTCAATTGGGTAAGTGAATTTAATGTAACAAAAAAGATAAAAAAATACCTAAAACAGAAAATAATGTCTAAGTGACAACAATATTTTTTGGAGAAATTAATCATAGTTTATGTCAATTACTTTTCATTCTATTTTTTCCAGTATACAATTCTATATATAATATTCTATGCACAATTTTTTGATGACCAATGATGCATTAATTTTTTATCAAGTGGAATTTTTAACACTGGCAAGGTAAATGTTATCAAAATTTTGTTGTTAATCATGATAATCAATATTTTTATTGACTGGAGCCATTTGCTAACCAAGGTTTTAATGTAAATGACTATAAAGCAATCCCTTGATTAGCACGGTTTTGAATTCCGCGGTTTTGATTAACGCGGAAAAAAATTTGCGACCTACCCTTAATCTATGGGGTGCCAGTTTTGATTAGCGCGACTTTTTTTTCACAGCGCATCATTTTCCCACCTCTAGCCAGAGGTGTTACGTTCGTAACAAAAGTGTTACTTTTTGCTTATTAGATCTCATGTTGTTACTTTTGTTACAACTTTTGGAAAAATTCACCAAATGTTGTTACTTTATGAATTTCAGCCAATAATTCTTTAAATAAGGTCCCGTTCCGTAGGCACTCGTGCTGACTACAGAGTCGGTTTAATTGCGCCTTGTCACGCTCATAACTCGAATGGTCGAGTTCGGCAACGTTCACCAGTAAGTGCGCCATGCCGGTGCTCTAGTTACTTGTTAGCCTTCAACTGGTCAAGATCGCTGCCATATCTACTGCTCATTTTTATCTAACTATATAATTTTCCTCGATAAATTACCATCATAATTATGGACAAAAAGGGAACGCTTAAAGATAAAAATATCACTTTGGAGATTAAGCTTGAAATAATTAAGCTTCTTGATAATGGTGAAACGAAAACGAAGATCGGTGAAGACCTAGGGTTTCCCGAGTCAACAATACGCACAATTTTGAAAAAATCATCCGAGTATCATGAGAAAGGCAAAATTGCTTCTACGTCGTCGAGCGTGCAATGCACTAGAAATAGGACTCGTATAATGATAATAGTAAAAAACTTGCAGAATTACTCACTGCAATTGAAAAAATCAAAGAAATCATAAGAGAAGTAGACCCAAATGGAGAAAGAAGCATGAATGTTTGCCGTGGCTTGAATAGGCAAGTGAATTGCTATCGCACAATTATGCAGGAGAGAAAGAAATCTAATACTACTGTGCAATTGAAATTGGATTCGTTTTTCAGTAAGGAATAAATGTTAATTCATTTGCATTTCTTTTATTTATTTCCCCTATTACATATTTAGAAAAAAAAAATATGATGAATTTTAGTGGAAAAAAAATTATTATGTAACTTTGCTTTTTTCTGAGGATTCATTATAATTATTCCCATATATTCTTAAGTTTGATTAGTGCAGTTTTGCTTAACACGGTAAAACTTAGGGATTTATTAACTGCGTTAATCAAGGGATTGCTGTATAGTGGTATCCCACATTACCCCTGGTTTGTGTCCATTAATACCATATCGAGCGGAAATGGCCGCCATTTTGTTTTAGATTAAGTTACAAAAACCCCTTCAATGACGTCTCAAGGCTGACAGCTGTCTGCAACAATTTTTCAAGCAACATTTTTATCACATATTTTACTACATACCAGAGCAGATGTACTTTCCCAAAATATCACTATTCAACATTTTTTAGGGATATTTTAGAGCTAGTAAATGTATGACTTCTTAACATCCGTTATGCTACATAGATTGGAACATTTTTAAACTTTATGACGCTATTTTTAGTAGTTTTGCAATATTTCAATTAATTTCAATGCTATAACATTTTTATATTGCGGCAGACTGTCCCGATTTAACGTGCCCATCTCTTTTTACTCCATTTGATGGTATTTATAGGACTTGTTCCCATACCAGATATTCCTTTATTGGTCTAAGAGCACCATTTCCATTTTTATTGGTATCCATAGCCTCCATTCCAGGAATCTGAAAAAATCTCATTATTTGTCCCATTGCATAAGCCAGGAAACCCAGTGATCAAGGCCCATCATATCAACCAGGCTTTTCTCTCTGTTGCCCAGCTGTCAAAATTGTGCAATGGCTCCTGCTCACCTCTTGTAGCTCCCCTTACCACCATCCCATCACATCATGGCTTCAAACCAGGTCACTCAACTGTCTCCTGCTTGTGCACCAGCTTGCATCAGGCTTCAGTGCAGGTCATCCACCAGCTTGCACAGTGGCAGCCACAATCAACTTCTCCAATGCATTCAATGGTATCAACCAAGCTATCCTCCTATTAATGTTCACAGTATTGGAGGGCACATATTGACATAAATTATTAATCAAGTATTTTTTCAATGTCTTGCATTAATTTAATCTCTACTTCTCCTCAGTATTTTAATAATAAACATGTGGGTGCTATTTAAAGTCATATTGCATGTAAAGTTGAAGCAGTGTCCCTAGTGATTTTGGAAAGCGTAAGTTTCCTATGGCCCTGCATACCTTGCACCCATGCTGACTTGCTACCCACCCATGCTGACCAGCTGTACATGAGCCTGCTTTCTGGCCATACTGACTTCCTGGCTGACCTGCTTTTAAAGCTTGTTTTGGCTCTTCAAGGGACTGGATTGATGGAAAATTTTGACTCTTGGTTTTTGTTATGAATTCAAAGTTTCAAATCTGGCACATCTAAGGGTGTTATTGTCATGTCTATGCAGGCATGAGTTTGTTCACTAGTTTAATTTTTGTACATGATGGCTGATTAATTTTAGTACTTGACTTTTTCAGTTTTTTTTTATTCCTGAAAAATGTGAATTTTTATTCTTTTCCACTTTTAAAAATTTTATAATTCCTACTGTATTCAAGCTAAAGAAATGAAAGACATATCATTCAATTTGTATAGACCATACCTAGCGACTCTAGGAGCCCTTTTTTGGATTTGTGCATGGTTTGGCTTATTTATGGAGGTGAGCGTGAGTGATGCAGGGGTAAATGTTGAAAAATGGAAAATCATGCATAAAAGAAAAAAAAACAATGAGGAAATAAAAAATTGGGGCTCTAGAGCCCCTAGATTATTTTGTTAAAAATCAAATGAAATGTGTCTTGATATTTGACATGTTATTTGCAAAAGCTATAAAACTTTCAATGTAACCTCCTTCTCTGCCATTTTCTATTAATTTCATGCTTTCTTCAAATTTTTTTCCAAAAAATGTATTCAAGCAAATATTTTATTATTTTATCTTTCACGTATGTGTGCAAAATTTCAGAAAGATCGGTCAATAAATGTAGAACTTTTTTCTGTGACTGAGCTGGTCCCCTTAATAACACTTAAATAAAGCATCTTAATCCCAAATTTCATTATTAAATATTTGTAAATTATATCCCTTTAAATTGTGTTTCAGAGTTTTGGGTTAGGTAGGATAATGTTGACATGTTTCAAGTGTTTTATTATTGGATAGGTTTTGTGTTTTTTTTTTTTTTTTTTGTACCTGCATCTCAGCAGAGCAGCCAGTTCTGGACAAGCAACAGGCAGCTTTGGGCTGACTTGGGCTACGTTTCTATCAAGTCTTGGGCCACTTACAAGCTGAGCTTAGAGGCCAACAGGATGCCTCTTTGTAACAATTAATCCAGTCTAGGAACTCTTACTGTAACTGCCTTAAGGGGAGCGTCTAGGGTAAAATTTTGGATTTTGGCTTTTCTGGTTTTTAGTCTCATCTTAAAGCTGACATTCTGATCTATCCAACAGTACCAAAATCATCTCTGTATGTTGATTTATGCGTTCACGACAGATCATGAAAGGGAGGGGGTGGGGTAGTTCTTTAACAAAAAGAATGGGAGGAAATTCGCTGCGAGCACTTTAAATAGAGTGTCTGTCTGCTTGAAGTGCACCTTAGTTACCCGCCTGGCGTCGTATGAGGAGGTGTGCATGCAGTCACTCCCACCATCCTTGACTGGAATCAAGCTCCAGTAATGTTTAGTTTTGTATCCTTGCTACATTGAGTGCCTATTCCGATGCGCGCGGGACTTTGACGGGCTCTACTGAAAAGTTAACTTATTGTCACTGCAAACCTATCTCCTAGAGTTTTTAAGCTACAACAATGAGACATATACCATTCGATGCACAACAAAATTATCTAGAACGTAACACGGGCCTTTTTCTAATTTCATTATAGTTTGGATTTTATTCCGCAAAAGGGGGGGGCGGGGGGTAAAATCGAAAAATTTTCGAAAAATTTACGAAAAATGCTCACACACCCACAAAAATGAGAAATCCTAAAAACCCTCGTGTTGCGTTTTAGATATGGTCTTTACGCATCGAATGATATGTGTCTCAATGTTGTAGCTTGAAAATCCTAGGAGGAGATAGATTTCTACGGAACCCTTTTTTGGCCGTTGTCTAAGAATTTCACGTTTTCTTTCATTTTTTTCGAAAAATGTACACAAACAAAAATGTCTTAGAAATTCATTTTACATATGTGTACAAAGTTTCAGAGTGATCCGTTTGTAAATAGCCGAGATAAATTCTACCCTAGACGCTCCCCTTAATGTGCCAGTTGAGTCAAACCTACTGCCAGTTGAGTCAAACCACCTTCTTGTTTCCTCATTGCAGATACAAACATGCCTGACCCAAGTGCAATTTTTAGTAGCTCAATTTTCTGTTTTGTTATTTTGGTTTGGTTTACACATAATTATTCTGACCCAGTTTAGTTACTTTACCATTTATCCTTTTTTATTCTGTTCTATTCAACCCAGTTGGGGCTTCTGGTTATTCTATTCTCGGGCTAAGTTCACCCCATCACTCATAGCCCTGAGCTTATCATTCAACTAAACTGCTAAGCTGAACATTTCATCTTCATATACAACTGATTTTTTAAAATATATTTTTGCTGTGTTCTTCTGTTCCATCTTTTGAGTTTCGCTTTTTTTCCACAAACTTGAACAATATCAGATACACCATTGACCTTTAGATGGGACTGACCCCCAACAACAGCAGCCAACTACTACCTACCTAGTCTTCTGGCACAGCTGTTAGAATCATGCCTCTACCTCAGAACCCAATCACCTTTTAGGTCAGTCCACTCAGGAGTATCACAGGGTACAGTTTCCCCCTATAATCTTCAACCACTTCATCTCTGCTGTCCCAGTTGCAAATATTGCCTCATATGCTGAAGTCCTAACCATTGTTGTCTTGTCTCTGAAGCTGGACACTGCAGAGGTGGACCTGACATCACTCCTCTTGGGAGTGTTTGACTGGTCCCTTACCAAGAAGCTGAATGTAGGTCCCATCTATCCTTTGTCACTCTACCAGACACCTACAATCCCTCACATATGCATTCACCTCCATCTGCACTCCCAACCTGGTACATGCATTGCACTTTTGCAATGCACTTTTTTAATCACTAATCAGTAAATCTTCTAGAACCCAGTGGATCTTGGAAGCCCTGGCTCATACCAACTGGGACTTTTTAAAGGAAGACATCATTGCCACATTCAGAACCATCACACACACAATTCTGAAACATACAACTCTTATTTGGTAAATGTCTCATCCCACACTGCAGTAGTGCAGTTACAAGCTTGCAAGGTATACAGAACTTAGCCTAGACAATATAGAGATGATGGGCACAGGATGCCTCAATATGACCTCTTTCAAACTCCACATTGAGACAGGTGTCACTACTTTCTGCTGTTGGACTTGCATGTATGCAGCTCCTGGCCAGCATCCTCCAGCTTGTCGTCAATCCTTTCAGCCTTTCCCATCTCTGCTCCTTTCAGAAACAGGCTAATGAAGGCTACTCTCCAATCCAGGTTCAACCACCTTGCAGTTCTCATCAAAAGGAATGGTATTATGGTATCATTGTAAGAGAATGCAATAAGACTTGGTAATTTATGGCTTATGGTTTTGAGTCACCAGAAAGAGCCTATGAATGGGCTTTAGCTTTTATTGTTTTGTGGTCCGCTACAGAGGTATGTGATTGCATTTCTTTTTTTTTACTTTATAATGTACATGTAAATTTAGGGTGTTGAACACATTCTAGTCACTTGCTCATCATGATACCAGGTCCTAATTACAGCACTAATTAGCCTTGCAACTGTCGAACAGTTTTCTTTCAGGAGCCTTTGTTTGATTATAGCCCATAAGTTTTCAATGTGATTGATGTCTGGAGAATTTCCAGGCCAGTCTAAAATCTCCAGTCCACTTTTTCCAAAGAATGTGCACATTTTACATGAAGTATGGCATAGTTTGTGATCAAATTCATGCAGAACCGACCCTCCAACTTTGGTCTTTCTTTAACAAATCAAAGGAAAAAAATTAAAATGTAGCCTTTGGTCTAAAATAAACAAACCCCAAGGAATATATCTTCCTTCTAGCTACCATATTTCAGTGGATTTGCAATAAGATTCAATTTCGTGACTCGTAGAAGCTGTTATTTTCACTGTTGGGAAGGGCTGTTCAGTGTTCATTCCATTCATTCGCTGCTACTTCATAAAAAAAATACACTTCATGGATGAACATTGCATATGAAAAATTAGTCTGTTACCATGTACTTAGTGTAGCACACTAATCAGCAATTTAAACAGAATTCACTCTGAGTGCAAATATCTTTGTATGCAGCATGAACAATTTCTTTGAATCTAAAAATGTAATTCCCGACCCCATCTATAACTTGGGGGCCAATGTTACAGCCAACAACAAGAGCGCATTGCCCTCAAGTAGGAGATCTTGACCGCTGAAATGCTTTTGTAGAGTCTGCTGCCAGACACTGAAATTATAAAAGCAAGTAACTACACCCACAAAACTATGTCGCAGACTTGCAAGAAATAAAGAGAAAGACCTTAATGTATTCTGTCAACTTCAACTCAACATCATTCCTTTTGACACGGGCCTTAGGTACACAAGTCCTATGCTCTCAGCAATGTCCATAGGCACCGTATTGCAGAGCTCGTGGTATCACACATGACTGTGTCACTTTTGTTGGGTCTTAATCCCACCTAATAGGTTAGTTTAGGACATGTGTAGATGGCTTATGTAGGATTGATTAGTAATACACGCAGAAACGGTCTCTTGTAAGAGTGTTTAATGTCTTGCGCAAATTACCTTTCAAGAGTGGTTAATGGGTCTTGTTTAAATGGCCTCTTTCAAGAGTGGTTAATGGGTCTTGTTTAAACGGCCTCTTTCAAGAGCAGTTAATAGGTCTCACACAAATCACCTCTTTCAAGAGTGGTTAATAAGTCTCACCCAAATGGCCTCTTTCAAGAGCAGTTAGCGAGTGTCACAAACGGTCTCTCTCAAGAGTAGTTTGTATAGGTCTCATGCAAACAACCTCCAGCAGGATAGGTTAGCTTGCGTTAATGGCCTCTTGCAATCTTTGCATCTTTAGCTGTTCATCGATGCGTTCTTTGTGTCTTGAAGGGGCTCATAGACCAGCTTTTACTGTGGAAGTGCGTGCAGCCTTGAGCAAGAAAGCAGCATTGTACTGTGAGCATTGTTCAAGATATAGGGGTAAGGTGGCCCAGTGGTTGCAGTTCAGAACTGACTGGACTGGAGCAGTAAGGTGCAGGTTCGATCCCAGCTACCATGCTACTGTTCTGGTAAAAGCAGCAAGGAGGCTGGGCAGTTAAGCATGGCAAAATTATAGCACTGAGGTGTGTGTTCAAAACTGCAACAAGCGAACAACAAGGACTTGTTGTTGAAGGACTTGAAACAACAAAAAGTTGTTGAAGGTCTTTAAAAAAACTAAAGTCCTTAAAAATACTTCAACCCGACAACAAAAAAGCATTGTTGTTGAAACAACAACAAGGACTTGTTGAGGTCCACCACCATGTCATGGGGACGTTCACAAACATTATAATGTTCATGAGCATCTCACAGAAATTATTAAATATCAATCCAATTTTTATTTGTTGAAAAAATTGCTTGGTTTCGATCCAAGCATTCAGTTTTCCAATGTTTGACCAACTCAGGGTGTCTGGAACTAAACTTCAACCCCCATGTGTAGCGCTGGTAGCAAGGCCTCTCGCTCCAGAAATGTCTCTTGGGCCTATGATCAATGCACCAGGCAAACATTGAAACTTGGGCCATGGTCATAGGAAAACCTCTATTTGTCACATATTAAATGTAATTACAGAGCGACAGCTGATGCTCTGCTAACAACGGGGTTGGTTTGCCGGTACAGCCTTCCTTGACTCTTATATCAAGAGGTGATCTGAGATTGTCATGGGTGGCACATTGAACGTACGGGCAGCAGCTAACGCAGGAAGATTCTAATCTCAGCAGGCTGAAAGAGCCCTATCCATGTCCTTCTGCCTCCACAGTCTTAGTTTTGTTTTGATTACACAAAATAACATATGTAAATATTTATCATCTGACATGAGTTTTATACTTTAAAATTTAATGAAGTGCTTGGAATCGTTTTAATTTGTTTTGATCTCTTCATTTTACACGATTTAACAAGGTAGTTTTTTTCATAATAACCTTATTAATATTATGTAGTATGAAAGTTGATTGGTGCCATGCTTATTCTAATGAGCTCAGACATGGTGTCATTCTATGGTAATTTTATAATAACATGAGCTTTTGGAAAATTGCACCACGAGGACAATGTTGGACCGCAGCAACACGTGTCACACCTCACCTCACGACAATTTAGTGAAGACTGTACAAATCCAAATGTAAACAAGCACATATGCAGAGGTGGGCAGTAGCGCACTACATGTAGCAGCGCTACTAGCGGCCGATACATTTTCAGTAGCGGTAGCGGCGCTACATTCAAGGCAATGTAGCGGTGGTGGTAGCACTGGCTATATATTTAAGTAGTGATACCGAGGTTTTGCCGCTACAGTGCTACCGCTACATTTATAGATAAAGCCTTTAGAGTTTACTTAAAAGCATTTAATATTATTTAAAAACCAGCATGATACATACATAATATAAATTACAGAATGAAACTGTATGAAAGATTTCGGTGTAATGCTGTCAACCTCAGCCTGTTACTAGTGTCAACATGTTAGTTGTTACTTGTTGTCACCAGTTACCACTTACAGGTATTTTTTCATGTTACAGTTTGCTTACAGTTATTTTTATGTTTCACTTTCTCTACATGGAAGTCTACTTTTAACTACCAATCTCAAAAATAATCCACATATATTTACAAATAAAAGACTGACTTTTATATGTATATGTGGATAATTTTTGAGATTGGTAGATTAAAGTAGACATCCATGTAGGGAAAGTAAAACATAAAAATAACCAACTTTTATTTACTGTATCTAACCTGTACTTTTTTGGTTAGGTTAATTGCAATAAAGTTGCATTTATATGATTTGAAAAATGTATTATTATCATTAAATGTTTATGAGTAAATCCCAATAGCAGAACAATAAATGTTTAGAGATTTCCAATAATTTTCGCCATTGTAGCGGTGCTACATTTTACTGTAGCGGTAGCGCTCGCTATAATCTAGTGGGTGTAGCAATAGCAGTAGCACCTGCTACATTTAGAGCATGTAGCGATAGCAGTAGTGCCGCTGCATTTCAAAGTAGCGCTGCCCAGCTCTGCACATATGATTGTCAAGAAAGCAATGATTGGTCAGCAGCCAACTGCTGTTGGATTTGATTTGTCGGGTTAGCTGAGACCTGGAACGATTGTCGATTTATTACAATAGATTAAAGAAAATGCATATTAAGGTATTCATACATAGCTTAAAATATCGAGAAAAAAAAACAAAAATGTTGAACACAAATTTACCCTATTTTACATCTCAAGTCAAAATTCTCAAAAAATCGAAAGAAAAAAATATGTGGGAAAATCTTTTACTAATTACTGCATTGCAACACTGATGAAGACATTGGTACAATGCTTTAAATATATACCTACTTGCTAATACTAAGTAGTAGCAACTAGTGCATCGGCAGTAATTTTTATTGGCTTTTTTTATACATTTCTATGTGTTAAAAAACAATTGGACATCAATAATAAAACAATACAAAAATAATTATAAAAAGCATGTGGTCCGGACCGACAGTTGGAACGCAAGCTTGAGTCAGGTAGTCCATAAAAAGATTTCTTTATATCACAAATCAACATAGAAAACTGCAAACACTTTAAATTCTTAAAATTTTATTATAATATTTTACTTATCCAAAAACTGTCATGAAATAAGGCCAAAATATTAAAAACTTTAATTTTTAGTAATTTTCATGCAAAATAATGATGTAGATGAAAAGAAGTTTAGGTAATGTGATGATGTCATACATTACGTCACTAACTGCGTCATTATAATGTCATTGTTCTAAGATTAACCCTTTAGCGGTTAATTAAAATTCAGTTTATGCAAATGAAAAATTAGAAACATAAAAATTTAATTTATTTAAATTTAATCAAGTTGCCAAAATAAATAAATACCATATATATATTAATACTTCCACCTTTTGAAGAAAATGCGGAAAGAGCGTCAATTCCATTGTCCGAGTAAAAACCTTCATGTAAATGCTCATATTTCAATATGCGGACTTAGCAGCTGGTGATGCTATAGATAGAATGATGGTCAGATAATTAGTGATTGACTGAGGCATTATAAGGATGCCTCACAAACAAACAGGAAGCCGTGGTGATGCTTTTTGTGATGCAATTTCAAGTGACCATATCTGGTAACTTACCCGTGAAAGGGTTAAAGTTAACATGAACATCCGTATCGTATCATATACTTTTTTTATTCTGCCTATTTCAACCTATTTATGTTTTTTGTCTGATTTTTGACAGTCCCAACTGGTAAGAAGGCAGTAGAGACTATTCGAGCTTAAGTCAAAGCCAGTAAATGTATCCGATTCCATGTAAACCCAGATCATCAAACAAAATTATGAAAAAATTATTCCTTAACACGTTCCCCGCGTATTGGGCCATATGTGTACCAACAGTGATATTCCACTGCTGCGTATTGGGACACCAGTGTACCAAACGAAATATTTTACGTCGTTTTGATAAAACACATATAACTCGAAATTTCGCACGTAAACTTTCTCTCTTATAATATTTATGTTCACTCAAAAAGTGGAGAATTAAGTAAAACAAATCAATGAAACAAAAATTTATTCGTAAATCTCCTTGAACAAACGATAAGTAACTGTAATAATTCTACCTAATAATTCTCTCCTTTTCCCTTATATTCCCTTCTATTGCCCTATATTCCCTTCTATTCCCTTCTATTACCTTCTATTCCCTTCTGTTCCCTTCTGTTGCCGTCTATTTCCTTTTATTTCCTTCTATTCCCTTCTATCCCCCTTTTATTCCCTTTTATTCCCTTTTATTCCCTTTTATTCCCTTCTATTCGCTTCTATTCCCGCCTATTCCCTTTTATTCCCTTCTATTCGCTTCTATTCCCTTCTATTCCCTTCTGTTCCCTTCTATTCCCTTCTATTCCCTTCTATTCCCTACTATTCCCTTCTATTCCCTTCTATTTTCAAAGCATGTATGACACATTCTGTTCAGTTATCAGTACAACATGAATTTTATATTTTTCTAATAAATTTTCTAATTCACTTATTTCTATTTCATGATACAACAATGAAGCTGATACATAACAATACATAAGCTGAATTAATTATTATTAATTTATTATATTATTATATTATTAGCTGATACATAAGCTGAATTAATTTATGATACAACAATGAAGCTGGATTCAAGCCTGATGACTTCCATCTCGTTTTCTTCCCAGCATTCAGGTAAATGTGAAAAGTGATATTAATATGTTGACATGCTACGTCAAACTATGTATTATGTGGTTATTGACATAACTCTTTTGCAGGTGAGCCGCAGGCAAGGATTTACACTGCAGGCAAGAGGTCACCGCTATCTCA
>NW_025946090.1:0-533 GCF_000764305.2 Hyalella azteca | reverse complement strand
TGGAAAGCTTTTTTATAAGTGAACTTCCATTCTTAGAATTCCAGCCTGATGGCAACACTGAACACCATCTGTTTACATTTTGTATGTATAATAGCTGCAGTTTACGATTACCATACGTTCCGTATCCGACAAGCGGAAGAGTCAGAAGTAACCCGGACATGTCTTACATTTTATTATTGTCAGTTCAACTCGCGTAGTTGATGTAAACTTTGATCTTTGATGACTAACGAAATATAAATTTTTAACTGTGCTGACTGCTGACTCCTAGAACCTGAGTTGACGCGTTAGCAATCTAGTTAACTCATATCCAACCACAACAATGCGGATACCTACACGCATAGTGGCAAAGCAGAGAGTTCTTTAGACTCTCCCTCAAGTTCATTTTTGAGTCCTATAAGTAGACCAGTAACGTATCATGGATACCAGCTTTATCATACTTAAGAAATTGGTTTAAATCTTGATTGAATTAGAAAATTAAAAATGAACTGATTTTAAAGAAGCTCTGGTTTGCCACTATGCCTACACGTTTGTGT
>NW_025946089.1:0-4084 GCF_000764305.2 Hyalella azteca | reverse complement strand
GCGCGCGGTAGCGACACGCGAAGCTGCGCGCTGAGGCCGCGTGGGCCCGTTTGCTGGCACATGTCGAGCGACATCGGCGCTCACGTTGTTCGAGGTCTCAATTGAAGCAGGAACAAATTCCGGAGAAACTATTAGCGGTATTACGGACGATACATGTCGCTTTACTAGTTCTCTGGTACTGCCTTTCATAAGCAACACGCTGGTAACTTCGCTCAATTCATTCTCAAATGTTTGCTTTACAACAGCCATTGGGTAATTTATAGCTTTGCAGTTGCTCTCTTTGAGGAGAACTACGTACGTCTCCTCGCCGAAGCTTAACGTGCTTGACAGGTTTGTACAAATCTTTACGGTCAACTGCTTGCGAAATCAATTGCGGCAAGAACTGAGATCTGTACATCTTAGCTAACTTGGTCCTAATTTTACACAACTTTGAGAAGCCGTGACGAATTTTGTCCACGGGGCTAGGCTGCGACTGCCATTCAGGGTTAAGGGTATCGTCGTCTTCGGGAATTACATTCATTGAAACCAACTCATAACACCGGAGGAGCATTTCGGGAGTGATAGGAGCTGGCAAAGTGGTGTCAGCACTTCTCCCGGACTCGTCACGCAGCGCCTCATTGAAAGCTACTGGTCTTTTATTGACTAAATGCACAGCTTGAGCTACTACTAATTCAAAGTGAGGCAGTTTAATTACATTTCGCCCAATGGCTCCGTGGATTAGTCTTTTTGTCATTTTAACGCAGATTTCTACTAATGATCCCAGGGAGCTGTTTCCTTTCGCGTACTGATTAAATTTAACGGTACGTATGCCTTTCTCTTCTAAGAAGAGTTGCGATTCAGGGTCTTTAATCAAATCCCTGATGATATTTCCACCAGCAATCAGTTGGGTTCCCAGGTCCGAAAGGATTAATTCTGGCATACCATGGTCAAAAATGTGCAGCTGAAAAGTCCTAAGAAATTCCACAACTGATAGGTCAAGACATACTTTCAAGTTAACAGCTCTAGTATACAGACAAGTAATACAGAGAACCCACACCTTGCGTTGTCCCGTCTCAGATTTTACTCTGTAAGGACCAAAATGATCAATAAAGATGCTTCTAAATGGTATCATCGGTGGGTCTGCTCGAAATTCTCTGTAGGAAGATTGGTTAAGTTTGACAGGGCGCGCATTCATTCTTTTACAATGGATGCAAGTTTGGAGAACCTTTTTTTACGGTTGAGAAGTGTTGCGGAACATGGAATTGTTTACGGAGTTCAGCTAGCACAGAATAAATTCCCGCGTGATTAAACCGCTCGTGCAGATCAGAAATAATCAGTGAAGTTAGTTTGCTGTTTTTAGCAAGCAAAATGGGGAATTTGTGTGAAGCTTTCTCCTCCCATCTACCGAACTTGCTTCTCACTCTCAGAAGCCCTGTTCTGTCCCGAAAAATGTTTAACCGAGTTAATAAATCAGGAAAATTCTTTAAAGCGGGAGATTTTTGATCAAAAAACTCACAAATGTCAGGAAAGCTTTTTCGTTGGTCAATTCGAATCAGATTTCCACACGATTCTTTGTAGAAATTCGTGGCGGTTTTGGGTTCAGCTGAAACTGAAGCGTTTATGGGCGAATGTTTTCGTGCAATTGCAAGTTTAAGCGCAGCAACAAATTTTAGCACATACCCATTCACCCGTACCAACCGACGAAAGCTGCTGTAGTTTTCGACCGGAACAACCGCGCACGAATTTGCCAAGACAAACTGCGTATGCGGCGATGGCACTACGAAGCTCAGGAAGTCTTCAGCTGCTGGTGTGTCAAGCATCTCCGCCAACTGCGGGGGACCAGAAAAATAGTTACTTTTCATTAGTTGAGCGTAGCTCACAGGTCGAGTGATGCAGTCAGCAGGGTTGTGTAACCCTGATACGTAACTGAACGTTACTGGATGCTTATCACAAAGCTTGCAAATTGTTTCCAAACGGTTCAAGAGAAAGGCAGATTTTTTCTGCATCTTCTCTAGCTTATGTACCTTGGAATTGATCCAATTTAAAGCAACTAAGCTGTCAGAGAAAAGGGTTAGGCTGTCAATTTTTATTTTATTCACACATTTATCGCCAGCCAGGTTATCATACATTTCAAGAAGAGTTTCAGTTCCCAATGCAATAGCGTGGAACTCAAGAGATGGAATTGTTTTGGTTTCAAGTTGCTTATTTACAATTCGATTTTTAGCTGTCAAGAAATTAAGTTTTCCGCTTTCTTTATCTCTGATGTAGATCACAGTGCCAAACATGAATTTACTGGCATCAGTGAAAGCGATCAGCTGGAAGTTTCCGTCTCTGCGACCAACAAATCGGTCGACTTCGAGAGCGGGCGAATGATTGATCTGTTTGCAAATTTTTCTCCACTCATTGCACACGTCGTAGGAAAGCACGTCATCCCAGCCAAGGCTAGCGTCGCGCTGCAATTTATGAATGAACAATCTTGCTCTATTCAACATAGGTCCGCCAAATTGGAACAGATCGAAGTTGCTGGCTAAAGATGAAAGCAATTGACGCTTAGTGCGCGCATCATTATCCAGGCGAAGCGGTTTTATGGACAGTTTATCGGAAGCGCGGTCCCACACCAAGCCCAGCAGTTTTACCTTTTGCGGTGTTTCGCATTCCGAAAGAACATCGATCTCCTTCTGTAAGGAAGAATCGTAGTGGCAAACTGCTGCACGGAAAATTGGTATGGTTCGAAAATTTTTGGAAGCTGCTTGTGCGCCCACCTTAATTCATTAGCATCATTTGCAGTAATGCATCCGTTATCCATGTACATGAGGTCATAGATCAGCTGCTTTAGAAGCTTTAAATCTTTGTTATCGCTCTCTGAATCCAAGATCAAAATTTTATGCAACGCAAGCATCAGTAAAGTGGGAGAGCAACGTAGGCCGAAGGCCAGGCGCAGGTGTTTGTATGCCACTAGAGTGAAATCATTTTTAGCGACATTGCGGTACCAGAGGAACAAGAGCTTTACTTGATCATGCGGATTCAAACCAATTGACAGAAAAGCTTTTCTCAGGTCAAATGCCATCACTAGACGGTCAAATCGAAGTTGAATTATCGAAGTGGACAAAGACTTGTTGAGATTTGGCCCGCAATGCATGGCCTGATTATGACTGATCTTTTTTTCGTTCCCGCTAGTTGCTTCGCACAAATTTGAGAGGAATACCACACGGCATTTCGTGGTCTCTCTGTCTGGTTTAAAAACACCCATATGAGGCAAAAAGCTGCACGTTGGATTTTCTTTGAGGAAATTAGGCAAGTCTTCTATTTTTGCAATCACTCCCGTTTTCTCTTGCTCGGCAAATACGTCATCGTACTGTTTGAGACGGGCGTGATCATGGCGAAATCTTTTAAAATTCGACTTCAAGACACATTTAGCCAATTCGTAATTATTAGACAATAAGGCACTAGATCTGTCGTTCCACAGTAGTGGCATGATCAATCTTCCGCTTTCATCGCGCTCTGTGCGTGTTTGTACGAACTGGACAAGCAATTTATCAGTCTCGACGTCTGATTCCTCGTACATTTTACTGTCATAGATCATTGCGGGAGAGGAATCTCCCTTCAAGATATCGTCGACGGCTTTGTCGATTATTTTGGGATCAAGATTGGACGAGTGACACGTAAGAATATCAGTGTCCGCGAAGGCTTCATTAATTGAATCTTCAGGGTCTGCCAGGCAGGTACCCTCAACCTCTGATAAAGCAACAGTCGTGCGCTGCGGCACGGCATTCGTCAAATAGCCTAGGTTCGTCAACATTCTTGTAACACTGCCTGTCAACATAGCACCCAATTTGGTAGAGGAGTAAATGCTGGCAGGGTTGTCACCAAACTTAACGTCTGTGACAGGGAGAACATGTGCGTCATTGTTACCTAGAATAAAGTCTATCTTTTGGTTTCTGGTTACATCCTGCAAAATAAATTCGTCGGCTAAAGTTATTTGAGCATTCCTGAACCCCTCAACTATAAGGGCTGTGCCTTTGAGGTTAACTTTAGTTCGTATTTCAGGCACACAAATCGCTCTTACAGGAGTTTCCTCCTCGAAGACTTTGAAATCGACCACCCT
>NW_025946088.1:0-65108 GCF_000764305.2 Hyalella azteca | reverse complement strand
TACGTTTAAATTTACATTTAATATCACAATTAATAATCACAATAATAAGATAATATTTATTGTTTCATTCGTGCAGGTAAGGTGGCGTGCTGTGTTGTGGGCTGGAATTATGTGAGTTAATTAATTATACCATAACAATAATTGTTACTTGTATAATTCATACAATTCAATAATGTAAGATTGCATATGCCTATATATAGGACGGCTTAGACTTATATCTATAACTGCATACACTTCTATGTATGGCTGCATAGGAATATATACATATATATATATTGTTTCAACACGGTTGGTTAATGACCAGAGAATTCGTCACATTAAATTTTCAGGGTATTCTTAGATGACATTAGTTGATCAAAATGCAGGTTCAAGGGAGTAATATCAATTTATTAACGACGTTTCGAATGTAACAACATTCATTTTCAAGTTACAGGAAGCATTGAATACAGAAATTTTGATGGAAATAAGTACATGATCTGTCTCTTATACACATCTAGATGTGTATAAGAGACAGGTTTTAGGCTCCTAGCCACGATCATATATGTTGTATGGGATCTGTCTCTTATACACATCTAGATGTGTATAAGAGACAGCTGAGAGCNTAGTATTGCCTTGTTGTCGATATCTGTAGATTCGTCGGCCTGGAGTGCGTACCACGGTGATGTACATATCCTCTCCAACAATTGTCGATAGACGTCTCGACTCCGATCTTCAATCGCAGAGGGCGACTTTTGACATAGATGACATGTATAAATACGATTTGCCTTATTTAAGTTATGGCAAGTCCGCCTTCGGAGTCAAGGAGCGACCAGTTTGACTAAAAACGACTCCGCATTCGGCGCATATTATGGCAGTGCATGTGGTGTTGTTTTACTTCGAAGGTATTATGTAGATAGATGGCAACTTAGCGTGAAGGGGTTTTTAACGGAATGATTATTTTAAGCTATATAATTGAGGACTTAAAATAAATTTCATTTTTAGGCAGGCGGCGCGACTCAGTACCATTTGGTCCACGGCCCAGTATCGGGCCGTGGACCATGGTTGGGGATTATAGTACGTTGGCCTACGCCCAATGTTTCAGAATATTAGCAATGAAATGATAAGTGCAGATACCACCACACACAGTCTCCAGGAGTGGAATAGTAGCAGCCGAATCATTGTTAATGAATTTGTGAACATTAAAACCTCATCATGTACGCCAGTTTTGACATACTAAAGGCATCAACATGTTCAAACCAAGGATAATGACAGTTTGGTTCGCCTGAGTACACGCGATATTAATGCAACATACTTGAAGCTCATGACGAGCGTATAGAATTAACGTATAATATTATTCGTAGTAGATCAATAAGCGAAAAACTCGCAGAATATTGGCTTGGTCCATCTCGCATACAACATATAAGCTTCCAAATGTGAGAAATACTTTGCGTGCCGTTGAAATTTTTTCGTCGATCTTTAAACTTTTTTCGTCGATCCCATAATAAGTTATCGTTCATCTCATAAGGGAGCACGACTAGGACACACAAAACAGTGTTTGTCCGAGTCGTCCAAATGTACTATCGGGAATACAGATGTTACAAAAAATTTATTGTAATTTCCAAGGAAAACTTGCAAGGCGAAAAAATATCCATAGTGGTTCTTTCAGATGTGGCATTGTCTTCATTTGCATTATTTGGGAGGGGGTCTAAATGTAGTCTATGTGGCCCCGATGTTTCACCCATATTTTTTTACACAAATTCAGGTAGAAACAACAGAGCGTTTGTCAGGAAAAATCTACTGCTGTATACAATTAAGATAACAAGCGTAAACAAGTCTTAGCACACGACTTAAGCCACCTCACCCATTCTCACCAGCAAGATGCCTTAATGGAAGAGTCTTCCAATTAAGTCATATGGAACAGTCGTCCAATTAAGTCATATGGAACAGTCGTCCAATTAAGTCATATGGAACAGTCGTCCAATTAAGTCATATGGAACAGTCGTCCAATTAAGTCATATTAACTCAAGTCTACTGCCTATAGCTTAAACTTATCCCCTGTCTGATCCACAATCTGGTGAGGCGTCGTGCTGTCTGATCAAACTGTAATCTGGTCCACACGAAGGCGCGCAAATTGCAAACATGATTCTGAGGTCATTTTTAGCTCATTTTCTCACTTATATGGGAAAAATGCACTATTGTGCTCGCCATGTCTGTCTGTCCGTCTGTCCGTCCGTCCGTCTGTCCGTGACCTCAAGTTTTCGTCGACGAGAAAATGCGCTCTCTGTCACTCACTGCAGTGAGTACTGAGTTATATTTTTTGCGATGAACACCGGGCAGGAGCGCGCTGGGCTCGCGTTCAAATAATACGCAGTGCAGTCATAAAATTGTATGGTAATCCATATACGCATACATTATACCGTTCCGTGCTGGTATTCCTAAACGCATTCAAAATCACGAAATTTCTTATTTTGAAGGAACTGGATCATTTATTCGCAATTTCATACACGCACAGAACAATGATTGAGTTAAAATACATGGATCATATGATATATAAAAAGTGACATGATATATAAAAGTATCATATGAATGATATGATATAAAATAGTGAATTGATTGAAGATGCTGGAATTCGAGATCCGAAGACAATCATTAATAATACTCTGAATAACGACCAGGCGACAAGCATGCATTTTTAGTGTGCTTAATCATGAGCTACCATACCGTTATTAAAATTTACCTCTTATGTGCCGACACAGTCAATAATATAACTCTCCTCGGGTTTGCTCAATAATAATATGCCGACACAGTCAATAATATAAATAAATAATCATATCCGATACAAAAAAACCTAAATTAACTTGGTTGTTTTATCACAACACAGCATTGCCGTAAATTATGAACACGTAAGTGCCAATAAAGGTTATTAGTATGAACACAACCGATCTGATAATAGAGTACAATTTCGTAGGATGTGGATGTGCCAGACGTTAGAAGGCAGAGCTTGGCCGAGAAATTTTAACCGCGTGAGGCCGTTTGGGCTCGATGCGGCGTTCAGCGACCGCTCCACCCGACTCTTAATGCAGTGGGGGAGTGCACATGCGGTGCTTGACTGCAGTGGAGGAGTGCACATGCGGTGCTTGAATGCAGTGGAGGTGGGCTGATGTGCACCTTACCTTACGACCTTACGATGAGTTCGGGACTTCCTAGTCCCCGGTCTCGCTGATGCGCCGCCTTCATCGTCCTCCGTCTCCGAGTCGTCGCTAGGCAGATCACCCCGCCCTCGAGTCCCGGATGTAACGTTGGCCGTGTTCCGTTAATTTGCCCTCCTTTGGGCCAGCTGATGCAAGATGCTGTTGCTTGTCACTTGCTGATGGTAGTTTCCCATAACTGAACAATCCGGGATCTTTCTCAAGCAATTGTTGAGTAGTCTCTTGAATGTTGCAAGGGTGGACTCCCCTCCTCTCAGCACTTTTGGCAAGGCATTAAAGAGCCTCGGTCCTACCACCGACAGTGATCCCACACAAAGAGTCTGTACTCCGGCCGCAGCTCGGTTATTAAATGGGGGAACCCTGCTCAGTCTCCCCCTTCTTTCGTTGCAACGTGTCACTATTCTGCAGGCCTCACTCTCAAAGTTGGAAGCCAGTCCGGTTATCATCTTCCAAGTGTACAGTATGATATATCTTTCTCCTCTCCACTGAGTACAGTCCCAGGTGTTTCAGCCTTTTCCAGTAGTTCAGGTTCAGCTCCCTCATGCCGCTGATCCAGTACGTGAAGGTTCGCTGCACGTCCTTCAGTTTCCGCACCGCACCCGCCTTGAGTGGTGACCAAAGTTGGCAGCAATACTCAAGATTGGGGAGCACGAGGGCTCTGAAGAGTGTATAATCATTGGTGCATCTTCTCTCGTTCTAAATGTACGCCATATCCACCTTATCCGTTGCCGGCTGCGCGCGACTATTTCCTCGATATTGGCATCGAACGTGGCTTCAGTACTCATCAAAACTCCGAGATCTCGAACTAGTTGCTTCTCCTCAAGGAGAAGTTGGCTTGCCAACTATGGAGTTGCTTCTCCATAGGACCAGCCATTGTTGTTATGTTATATGTAGTTACCAGCCATTGTTGTTGCGTTGTGTGTAGTTACCAGTCACTGTTGTTTCGTTTACATAATTCTTAATTTTCTCAAACCTCTTGAAAGATGAAATGTTTTGTGTGTGAAAGAAGAGAAAGGTTTTGTGAGTGACAGGTTTGCGTCTAACGCTAAGAAGATCAAGAACAAGCCCGTCGTCAACGTGTTAAACGAGGCGGCACTGCAGACGCGATACAACCAAGAAATCCAAGGCCTACGACAGGAGCTGACTACTACATACGCCGCAGCCTCTCGAGCGCAGACGAATTCTCGCAGACGAAGACGACGCAGACAAAGACGACGCAGAAAAAGACGACGCAGACGAAGACGACGCAGACGAAGACGAGGCAGACGAAGCTTCGCAGGTGAGGTGCTGATACTCTGGTATCATTAATACCATTACCCCACAGGTGAGGTGCTGGTACTCTGACATCATTAATACCATTACCTCGCAGGTGAGGTGCTGATACTCTGGGATCATTANAAATACAACCAAGAGATCCAAAGCCTACGACAGGAGTTGACTCCAAATACAACCAAGAGATCCAAAGCCTACGACAGGAGCTGACTCCGCAGCCTCTCGAGCGCAGAAGAATTCTCGCAGACGAAGACGACGCAGACGAAGAAGACGCAGACGAAGCTTCGCAGGTGAAGTGCTGATACTCTGGTATCATTAATAATACATACATCACCCCAAGTTCCACACTGTTAACTGTTAACTGGTAACTGCTTACTGTTAACTGTTAACATTGTTAACTGGTAACTGTTAACTGTTAACACTGTTAACTGTTAACCATGTTAACTGTAAACTGATAACTGTCAACTGCTAACTGTTTACACTGTTAACTGTTAACTATTAACTGTTAACTGTTAACAGTTAACACTGTTAACAGTTAACACTGTTAACACTGTTAACACTGTTAACACTGTTAACACTGTTAACACTGTTAACACTGTTTAACTGTTAACACTGTTTAACTGTTATCTGTTAACACTGTTAACTGTTAACAGTTAACTATTAAATGTTAACTGTTAACACTGTTAACTGTTAACTGTTAACACTGTTAACTGTTAACTGTTTACTATTAACTGTTAACAGTTAACACTGTTAACTGTTAATGATAACACTGTTAACTGTTAATTGTTAACTGTTAACACAAATGTTAACTGTTAACACAAATGTTAACTGTTAACACTTAACTGTTAACTGTTCCTGTTAACTGTTAACACTGTTAACATTTAACTCTTAACTGTTAGCGAAGCTAACTGTGTTAACTGACTCGAAGCGAGAAGAAATGTTGTCGCAAGGATGTGTTACAACGCAGTTTTTTTAGTTTATAGCCGTGGCCCCTGGTGTTGGTTCTTGTTTCAAATTCTAGTAATCCTTCTGGGACCTTGTATAAGCCATGAGTAAACTTGTATACTTCAATGAGTTCCCCACGCAGACGTCGATAACTGAGGCTTGGAAGCTTCATAATCTTTAATCTTTCCTCATAGGACTTGCCTTTCAAGCCCGGAACTATCCTTGTTGCGCGTCTTTGAACACTCTCTACTAAATTTTTGTCCTTTTCAAATTTCGGTGACCACACGACGTTTCCAAACTCCAGGTTCGGGCGCACGACAGCAACAAACAACTGCTTCATCGTTCCTGCATCTAGGAACTCGAAAGAGCGTCTGACCAGTCCAAGTCGTTTATTGGCTTTATTAACTTGACCTTCAATATGCTTAGAAAAATTCAACTCATAGTCGATATTACTCATTACTACTTCAATTCATTGTTTTCTCATACTGTAACCTTGCTGTTCATTATTCTTGCCAAGGTGGATTACTTTACATTTGTCAGCGTTAAAACGCAGCTGCCACTTATCAGCCCAGTCAACCAGCCTGTCAAGATCAACTTGTAACTGTACTATTTGCGACGTATTCTTCACTGTATTATAAATTTTTGTGTCGTCAGCATACATCGAGCACACGCTAGACTCAGCTTCTGGCAGATCGTTTATAAACGCAACGAATAGAATAGGCACGAGAACGCTTCCTTGTGGCACGCCGCTGCGCACTGGAGCCCAGTCTGACACGGACCCATTAATACTGACACGTTGGCGTCTCCCCACTATAAAATCTCTGATCCATTTGAGTACATTGCTGCCAATTCCCAAAGACTGCAATTTCCGCAACAGCCGCTCATGTGGGACACTGTCAAATGCCTTAGCAAAATCGAGGTACACTGCATCTACTGGCTCCCTTTCATCCAGCAGGCGGGTCCATTCGTTCAGCGTAGACAAGAGGTTAGTGGTGCAGGATCTCCCGGCAGTAAAGCCATGTTGACAGTCTGATAGGAGATTATTAGCAGTCAGATGATCTATCAATCGATCCCTCACAACAGATTCCATTACCTTGCAAACGACACTTGTCAAACTGACAGGGCAATAGTTGCTCGGGCAGCTTTTGTCACCTTTTTTGAATAATGGTGTCACTTGAGCTTCTTTCTAGTCAGCCAGCAAAATTCCTTCGTTCAAAGTTTTTCGAAAAAATGACTTCAAGGGCCGGCTAGGACAGTTGCTAACTCTTTGAGTAATCTGGGGTGGAAGCCGTCTGGTCCACATGACTTGTTTGGATTTACAGCGATAAGGCGCTTGAGAACCTCTTCTTCTTGTATTTCAAAACTTGTTAACTTAGAGCCGACTGAGCGTTCCTCAATAGCTGGAATACTGTTCAAGTCCTCTTCAGTGAATACGCTACTGAAAAACTGATTAAGAACGTTAGCCTTGCCCTCATCAGTGGATATCTTTCGTTGATCTACTTTCAAATCAGAAATACCGTCCTTCATCTTGCACTTCGAGCTAGCGTACAAAAAGAAGGCTTTCAGGTTATTTTTTTGCATTTTTAGCAATGTTTTTTTCGAGGGTATTTACTGCGGTGCGACAGCTTTCTTTAGCTTGATTTCGAGCTCTTGCGTATAGGTTATAGTCAGCAACGCTACGAGTCTGTAAATAACGCTGGTATGCTTCCTTCTTTGTTTTCAGCTTAGCTAAAACTGTTCTGTTCATCCACAGAGTTTTTTTGCTCCACCAAGCTAAATTTTAGGTACACACGCATCAACTGCAGACATAACTGTGTCCTTGAGAAATGACCATGCCTCATCCCTTGGAAAGGATCCATCGATCCAGTCTAGCTTTGGATGAGTAAAATCACAAACGATCAACGTGTGAGACCAACGGAAAGTCATGCTCAGTAGAAGACTGTTTAGTACTTTATCGTTATCAGAAGAACTGTTTGGTGATCTACACACGACTCTTATGAGGAGGCTATATTTGCCTTTGAGAGAAAGTTCGCACCACACTGATTCTCTAGCTGATTATATTATATATCTCGCCTAAATGGTTCAATATATCTCGCCTAGGCGCGCAAAAGCTCCTAAAAATACAAATAGCTTGTACGTATTTGCATGCCGCGCGTTCATCAGCGTTTCTCAGGATAGTCTCATCGACTTCAAGAATTATTATACTGTTTAATTTCAGAACATTACATGAGGCAGACGTAGCAGAGGTCCGTCACATATCATTATACATTTCTCCAGGAAGCAAATAAAGAACACCGAATATTAGAAAAAGAAGTCTTTATTCATTCATGTTAAATTCAACAATGAACTCGAGCAACTGATAAGCTTAAGAAGTGCCATATCGGTCGCTACAGCAAAATTCAGAGTAAAGTTTCGTTTCATTGACACTGAAGAGAGTGTTCTCGAGGATCTCCGATACCATTTTGATGAGCAAGTCTAGCGTTTCACAATTATTAATCCGATAAATAATAGTAAAAATTATATAGTGGTTACGAGTCTCGATGAATTTGTGTTTAAATGTGTAGTGATTGAATTTCGTAATCACCAACGAAATATATCTTTGAATAAATCATTTCAATACCGAATGCGTACAATGTAAAGTACAAGAGAGAATTATTCTTCGTTTTTTTTTTATGCTGCGCTTGGTCAATCCTTCATAGCGTGAGACGGTCAGAGAACATGCCCTGTATTTATTAAACAATTATTCAGAATGTTTCAGAACAATTCAGAAACAATTATTCAACACAACACATTGTGGTGCTACACAACACATTGTGGTGCTACACAACACATTGTGGTGCTACACAACACATTGTGGTGGTACACAACACATTGTGGTGCTACACAACACATTGTGGTGGTACACAACACATGCCAACGACATTGCGCTCGAGTTCGACAACATCAAAAAATTCTACAATATGTACGCCTGTGTTGCGTTGTCAAAAAAATGCTTGAACACATTCACAAATATATGATTGTAAGAACGCTTTGGGATGCTGGTCGTACGAGACGAGGGTGTCTTCTGCACCAAGATAAATAATAGTTGAACCAAGATAAATAATAGTTACGGAGTACGCCACTAGCCACGTTCAGGTTGACATGTGGAGAATGTTATTGTAGCCACGAATGGTCAACTGGCAGCAATCTTAAATGGGCATGTAACTTGTGGATTGAAATTACAACATTGAAATAAGGCTAAGGAATTTCCCAAGCAGTCACAATTGCGAAATAAATCGTACAATAGCTGGTCTCGTGTGAGCGCCTGAGAAAGATTCATCACTGAGCTGGTAACACAAAAGATACGAGGAAAAAGAATAGGTTAATGGACTGCAATAATATTTAAACTTTTCGAAACTAAACTGCGACAAGGTACATACAAACAACAGACAAGGCACGAGAAATAAATAACGACATTATCTGCTCAGTATTACGAACAATTCTTAGAATGAGAACAATACAATGCAGTGTTTATGTCAGTTGGAGGTCCTGTGAAATGTGGAAAAAGTTGAAACTTTTGAAAGCAAATTTTGAGCTACTCCATCTTTTCGTACATATGAATATCATTCACAAATAAACATAGACAAAAATAAGACTGCAAGATTGCAACGTTATAAATTAAGTAAAACAATGAAATACACAAAACAGCTCAATTATCAATGTCTTACTAAGAATAGCTTTCATTGTTGCCATTCTTACCAATGAAGGGAGTGACAACACTGAGATTCATAACATCTGGCATTTCCCTGTTGAGCCTTCGCTACCCAGAGCGACTGTCGTGCATTTTTAGAGCATTTGTCAGTAAATTGGATAAGAATTGGATGTTTGTCAGTAAATTGGATAAGAATTGGATTAGAACGTTACGGTATTGGATAAAATTAATGCAAGACATCAGTGGTGACTTTTAATTTGACTTCGGAACAGTTTGCTCTCTATAATGAGGATACACCCGAGACTAATTCCAAATGAAACAGCGATAACTCTTTTATACACGCGTTTTCAAATTATTTGAGACTTTGAAACAAAGTTATGTCATACCGAGGCAACTTAACATAGAAATTATGTGATCATTGCATCAAATTATCATTAAAAACTTGAGATTCACAGATGGTTGAGAGAAAATTCCCTGTTTTCGAGCACGTCTCAATGGACACCACAACCGTGAAAAGACAATATGCATACAGGCAAACAATGAATGGTACATAAAGAGAGAAAATTCGTGAATGCTTTGGAGATCGAATAGGACAATGAGTCCTAACAAGAAGCGAGGCAATAATCTGTACATGATAAATGATATGACAGTGAAAGAATCAACAGAAATAAGGCAAGCGTTAGGATCAATATGTTACGAGGTCGATACGATCCTCGCTTAAACGTATAGTTCAATAGCCGCTACTTTCCATCCCGTAGTAATTGTAGAGCAAGCCAACTACAGCAACACTTCTATAGCGAGCTCATTTAATTACTCATAGCAATATATATACAAAAGCTTCCAAACAATAATGAAATATCTGAGATAAAGTAAAAGGTTAAGAATGATTTCAAAAACTGAGTTCAGTAACAGCTTCAACGTACTCACTACCAGAGACTACGTAACAAATTTTTGGCATTCACAGTTGTAATGAATTTAATTATTACAGCATTTCTGAGAGGGCTATCCATAGATTTTAATTTTCTTTTATCTGTATTTACTTTCATTAAATACCACTGGGATTAGGGCAGAATGAGGCCAAATAATCGAATGTTAAATAATCGGAGGGATATGTTCCCACTGTGAAGATTGCATGTGCCATACTTTCAAAATTCGCTAAGTGAACGTAAGTACTTACGCTCCATTTTCTTGTCTATGATTAAGTGAACGTAAGTACTTACGCTCTATTTTCTTGTCTATGATTAAGTGAACGTAAGTACTTACGCTCTATTTTCTTGTCTATGATTGGCGGATTTTGCTTGAAAGGCCGTCAATGATCGGCTGATGAACTTACGATCTCTTAACTTTTTTTGAAAGTATAGGACCTGGTGCGGCCTGAACTATTGAGACGTGAAGGAGCGCGAACACGAAGAGCAATAATTAAGTACACAAACGAGGACAATATTCATGCAGAACATTCAAGCAACACACAGCCCTCATGCAGAACATTCAAGCAACACACTGCCCTCATGCAGAACATTCAAGCAACACACTGCCCTCATGCAGAACATTCAGGCAACACACAATCCTCATGCAGAACATTCAAGCAACACACAATCATCATGCAGAACATTCAGGCAACACACAACCCTCATGCAGAACATTCAAGCAACACAGATTGTTCTACCCGCGACACATTCACCCGATTTTAATGCATTCAGCAGATACACAAGCTAGGAACCTAAACGTGAAACGAATTAAATTTTCATTAAAAAGAAAGAAAATTCTTATTAGAAATAAACACACGGCTACCGCACAAGACATAGGTTTTTGCTAGTGTTATCCAAATAATGCTAAGACTATCAACCAAATGATTCACAGCAATGTTCTATTAAACGCAAAACCGACAATCCTTCTATCGAAGTTTCACTATAAGTTGTCATAGAAATACTGTCCTATTATTCGACGACTGAGAAAACTCCTAAAGTTAACAAAATCTCAAAGCTCGTCATCGTTAATTTGCTCCAGCTATTCAACTGATAAAACACTAGTTTCAAGACACTAGCTTACTCCCATCATGGCATGCCAATTAAAATGTGTATAGAAAGTTAAGAGACAGAAAGGTTATCTACATTAACCTGGCCTACACTTGCAACCATACAAAACACCTATGAACTGAGAGAGATGGGAGCTAAGGTAAATTAACTTTATTTAAGGTCAAGTTACGAGTCACTTTAAAGAACCTAGTGTAATTTGGCGTATAAATCGTCCAATTGTGGCTTGAAGTATTTCCCCATACAAAACACCTATGAACTGAGAGATGGGAGCTAAGGTAATTAACTTTATTTAAGGTCAAGTTACGAGTCACTATAAAGAACCTAGTGTAATTTGGCGTATAAATCATCCAATTGTGGCTTGAAGTATTTCCTGAGCTGCGGGCGCTTAGACTTGAGGGTGGGCGTTAGCAAGCCGTTCTGTACGCTGAACGGGTCGGGGTGCAGGTAGACGTCCTTTACCTGGGATGAAGTCTCGTTATTGTAATTAAACAGGGAACGGGTCGGGGTGCAGGCTGTCTCTTATACACATCTAGATGTGTATAAGAGACAGGCGTAATAGNTGTAATGGGCCTATATGTAATGGGCCTATATGTAATGGGCCTATATGTAATGGGCCTATATGTAATGGGCCTATATGTAATGGGCCTATATGTAATGGGCCTATATGTAATGGGCCTATATGTAATGGGCCTATATGTAATGGGCCTATATGTAATGGGCCTATATGTAATGGGCCTATATGTAATGGGCCTATATGTAATGGGCCTATATGTAATGGGCCTATATGTAATGGGCCTATATGTAATGGGCCTATATGTAATGGGCCTATATGTAATGGGCCTATATGTAATGGGCCTATATGTAATGGGCCTATATGTAATGGGCCTATATGTAATGGGCCTATATGTAATGGGCCTATATGTAATGGGCCTATATGTAATGGGCCTATATGTAATGGGCCTATATGTAATGGGCCTATATGTAATGGGCCTATATGTAATGGGCCTATATGTAATGGGCCTATATGTAATGGGCCTATATGTAATGGGCCTATATGTAATGGGCCTATATGTAATGGGTCTATACACACGCCTTCACCGCGTCAACTTCTGGCACCACCACGGCCACCACCGTCGACTGTCAACAGTTGCCGTTATTTGTTGATGCAATCAGTAATGAAGCTACAGCAATGTCCGTTATTTGTCACTGCAATCATATATTCATTTTTTACTTGCGTAAGTAACCCAAACGTCCACACGATTACGGAAAATAAAGTAGAGTTAGATAAGAAAATTTGGAGAGTTAATTAATAAGCGTTAGATAATATTGCCACTGATGACGACTTTATAATGTTCGTGTTCTAGCAGAGCTGAAAGTAGTGTGATCTGGGAACGCTAGGCAACAGGGAACACATTATTTATGAAATAAAATATATTTTACACGCAATAACACTTTACCTAAATAGATACAGATTTATTTGATTATATGAATTCGCTATTTGGTTTTGGTCGGCCATTTATTCACGAACAGAAACAAAAGAATAGACAAGAATCGAAGACTTTTGCTTAGCCAGCAACGAAGCTTGATCTGCATACGACATTTATAAATTGGAAAAGTTACTGTAGTCTAGGATAACGGACCATAGAAGAATCTGCCAGAAAATGTTGAAAATTTTGAACCTGATAACCTCTTTGCCAATTTATTGTACTGATGACATTGTTACACAATGGTTAAATAGATATATTTTCTCCAAAAACTTTTGATTTGAGCACCACAAACTGTTTATTTCCTGTGCTATGAGCATGAGATTTGTTATAGGATTGACTTTACTTGCAAGAAGTTATCCAATAACAAGAAACTCAATACTACTTGGAAACTATTTTAAGCAGATACAAGACAGTAAAGGCTAAGAGTACATCATTGCCTAAGATTAATAAGGAGAAAACAAAGAGGAAACACGCGCCTGCGGAGATATAGAGCAACAATCGTTCGAGTCACAAGATCGAAAAATCAAATAAATTTACGCTCAAGCTTTTACTATCAAATTTAAGCTTATACCTTCAAACTTAAGCTTTTACCTTCAAACTTATCACACTTAAGCTTTTTATTTCCAAATTTAGCGTTTACCTTCAAACTTAAGCTTTTACCTTCAAACTCTCGCCGTAGACGAACACTTGTGCCACGTACTGAGAGCGTACGTAAATGTTTTCAATTTTCTCAGGTACGATGTACTCTCCCTGGGACAGCTTAAAGATGTGCTTCTTGCGGTCGATGATCTTGAGCGTGCCGTTCTGGGGACATATACATCAGTTGTCAAGCGAGATATATAGAATTTATATCATTATATGAATATAACCTAAAGAACCTAAATAAATGATGATCTTGAGCGTGCCGTTCTGGGGACATATACATCAGTAGCCACGCGAGATATATAGAATTTATATCATTACATGAATATAACCTAAAGAACCTAAATTAAATGATCTTGAGCGTGCCGTTCTAGAGACAAATACGTCAGTAACCAAGCGAGATATATTGAATTTATATCATTATATGAATATAACCTAAGTTACGTGCATTAAATGAATCTTTTAAGTTTATAATGTGTAAGAGGATCGTTCAAATGCAGCGACGTTATGAAGGAAATATTGAGTTCGACATTCATATCGTAAAACTTAGGAACACTTCTCACTAACTCTTTAGGATATTTAGAAGCAAAGAACGAATTGTAGGATATAAATTATTAGGAGAGAACGCAATAATAACATGACCGACATTCACTTGTAGTCCTAATTATATAACGGCAAAAGTGAAAAATGGCATAAAAAAATATAACTCAGTACTCAGTGCAGTGAGTGACAGAGAGCGCATTTTCTCGTCGACGAAAACGTGAAGTCACAGACGGACAGACAGACAGACGGACATGGCGAGCACAATAGCTCTTTTTTTCCATAAATGAGAAAATGCGCTAATAACAGTGAACTATAACTTGCGCATGTATAATAACGCAAGAGACAGCAAAAGATTACTGGAAAACTTACTGGCAACCATTCGCCGATATCGCCGGTGTGCAGCCAGCCTTGAGCGTCTTTGGTTTGCCGCGTCTTCTCAGGGTCCTTGAAGTAGCCTTGGAAGACACTAGCGCCCTTTATACAGACCTCGCCTTGGTCTGCAACAGGAAAAAGGTTCAACGATTTTATCGTCCACAATAAAATGGAAATAAAACATTTCAGAATCTCGCTAGCTGTGAGAATAACGCACGTTCACGCAAGGAGCAGTTCGTCTGAGGCCAATTGCACAATTATCCATCGTTGATATGCGGTAAAATTGCAGCATATGATTTGGCTCTAATGAATGAGTTATTTAAAATAAGGATCAAATGCATAAGGGTTGCCGTAGGTCCTAAGAATAGGGAACTCCATGCATTCATATCTTCCCAGATAGAAATTGAATGGTTCAGGTTCACAACATTCTTCATGCACTGTATGTACTTATAGACTCAGAACATTTATTTTAAGCCAGAGACGAACTTTTAGACATATGATAGTTACTCATCGTAAGAATAACCCATGCAAAAATCATAATCAAATAGACATTAGTGAAACATCTTACATTAACCCTCAGTCATTAACCCCGTGTGTCACCAAATTTACGTCGCGTTGAGGTTCGGATAGCAAAGACGACAACTGACGTATCCCTAAAGGTTTAGGTTTAGAGATTCATTCGACTACTTTTTCTAGTTGAAAATTACGTTCGCGGCAGCAGACGAGCTATCACTAAGATAGTAAATATATTATGGGTGATTACCAATTGTAACTTCACCCCTCGAACTGAAAATTATAAATTTACTTTGCGAGCATTTATTTAGCTTAATATATGTTGAAATTTAGCTTAATATTTGTTGAAATTTAGCTTAATATATGTTGAAATTTAGCTTAATATATGTTGAAATTTAGCTTAATATATGTTCAAATTTAGCTTAATATATGTTGAAATTTAGCTTAATATATGTTGAAATTTAGCTTAATATATGTTGAAATTTAGCTTAATATATGTTGAAATTTAGCTTAATATATGTTGAAATTTAGCTTAATATATGGTGAGAAAATCACGCATGACGCATGTTGAGCACAACACACTTTGTGCAGCGAAGTAATCCATGTCAGGCACGTCCACGAGCTTGATGGCGTTAGAGGCCAGCGGGGGCCCCACGTGCTCAGGTCTGTACTCACTTTGTGCAGCGAAGTAGTCCATGTCAGGCACGTCCACGAGCTTGATGGCGTTAGAGGCCAGCGGGGGCCCCACGTGCTCAGGTCTGTACTCGCCCTGCACCGTCAACGTCGCTGGCGCCACAGACTCCGTCTGCCCGTAGCCCTCCACCACCTGCCCAGAGAACGTCGTCCAGAAATAACACAAATACAGTCTAAATCACAACGAATTTTATGAAGAAATATCGTATTTTGTGCATATGTGGATTGACCTATAAGTATCTAATACCGTAGGTGAGGAAATCACAAATGTGTTTCACTTCATGATCTTCACATTTTATGCCATAAAAAGTGCAAATATATAGCAAATTTCTAAAGAATAATGTTCCGTTCAGAGCCAAAAGAAATGTCAACGAAATCCATCGAACATAAGCAAGTAGTTCTTACATAGTTATGGAATACATAATTTAATACCACGAACTTCTTAAGCTCGACTGATCGACTAACATAAATTAGTGATTAAAATGTATGTTAGTCGCTCTAAGATCACCGAATCTCGAATTTGATTCGATAGACGCATGATCGTGAGTACACATGAAAAATGTTCATTGGATTTTGTATGAAAATATTTGAGAATTTGAGTTGAATCACATTGCGAACCAACAGAAGTAACAAGAATTCAGAGAAATAAGCAATACAAGAGACCCACTAACAAGAAGTAACTAATTTTTTAAAGTAGCATATTTTTCGCGGGAAAATAAATCGCTAATTTAGTATTATTTGACTCAGGACGCAGTCCAGGGAATAAGCAACTAATTTTTTTTGTAAGGTAGCATATTTTTGGCCGGAAAATAAATCGTTAATTTTGTATTAGTTGACTTTACGGGCAGAAGCAACTAATTTTTTAAATTAGCATATTTTTCGCCGAAAAATAAATCGCTAATTTTGTATTATTTAACTCACAACGCAGCCTAGAGCACATCTGGTGAAGGTGAGCACATTGCCGGCCAGGGGCGCCGACCCCACCACCACCAGCCGCAGTCTGCCCCCCATGCCCTCCTGCACCTTACGGAACACCAGCTTGTCCCATATGCTGTTACGCCGTATGATGCCTCTGTAATGACAAGTTATCATTATGATCAACTTCAGAGCCAGCTTGTCCCATATGCTGTTACGCCGCACGATGCCTCTGTAATGACAAGTTATCATTATGATCAACTTCAGAGCCAGCTTGTCCCATATGCTGTTACGCCGTACGATGCCTCTGTAATGACAAGTTATCATTCATAACCATCAATGAATAACTTCAGAGCAAACCAAACTCGAGATATTCAACGAGAATACAGCCAAACATATATTCAAGTAACTCACTTTCCATTTTATTATACATTTACTGCGAGACAATGTGATAATCTGTCAATGCACGCATTTATGCACTTAATATCATGAAAGCAATAAAATCAATTCTTGATATATCAATGATAATATCTTCTGTAACTTATCGCAATTAGACACGCTACCTCTCAAGTTCCTTCTTTTTACTGGCCAGGGCCATATTGAAGAGGAATTTCTTATTAATTAAGACACGCTACCTCTCTAGTTCCTTCTTTTTACTGGCCAGGGCCATATTGAAGAGGAATTTCTTATTAATTAAGACACGCTACCTCTCTAGTTCCTTCTTTTTACTGGCCAGGGCCATATTGAAGAGGAATTTCTTATTAATTAAGACACGCTACCTCTCTAGTTCCTTCTTTTTACTGGCCAGGGCCATATTGAAGAGGAATTTCTTATTAATTAAGACACGCTACCTCTCTAGTTCCTTCTTTTTACTGGCCAGGGCCATATTGAAGAGGAATTTCTTATTAATTAAGACACGCTACCTCTCTAGTTCCTTCTTTTTACTGGCCAGGGCCATATTGAAGAGGAATTTCTTATTAATTAAGACACGCTACCTCTCTAGTTCCTTCTTTTTACTGGCCAGGGCCATATTGAAGAGGAATTTCTTATTAATTAAGACACGCTACCTCTCTAGTTCCTTCTTTTTACTGGCCAGGGCCATATTGAAGAGGAATTTCTTATTAATTAAGACACGCTACCTCTCTAGTTCCTTCTTTTTACTGGCCAGGGCCATATTGAAGAGGAATTTCTTATTAATTAAGACACGCTACCTCTCTAGTTCCTTCTTTTTACTGGCCAGGGCCATATTGAAGAGGAATTTCTTATTAATTAAGACACGCTACCTCTCTAGTTCCTTCTTTTTACTGGCCAGGGCCATATTGAAGAGGAATTTCTTATTAATTAAGACACGCTACCTCTCTAGTTCCTTCTTTTTACTGGCCAGGGCCATATTGAAGAGGAATTTCTTATTAATTAAGACACGCTACCTCTCTAGTTCCTTCTTTTTACTGGCCAGGGCCATATTGAAGAGGAATTTCTTATTAATTAAGACACGCTACCTCTCTAGTTCCTTCTTTTTACTGGCCAGGGCCATATTGAAGAGGAATTTCTTATTAATTAAGACACGCTACCTCTCTAGTTCCTTCTTTTTACTGGCCAGGGCCATATTGAAGAGGAATTTCTTATTAATTAAGACACGCTACCTCTCTAGTTCCTTCTTTTTACTGGCCAGGGCCATATTGAAGAGGAATTTCTTATTAATTAAGACACGCTACCTCTCTAGTTCCTTCTTTTTACTGGCCAGGGCCATATTGAAGAGGAATTTCTTATTAATTAAGACACGCTACCTCTCTAGTTCCTTCTTTTTACTGGCCAGGGCCATATTGAAGAGGAATTTCTTATTAATTAAGACACGCTNGACCTAATGAATGAGAGAGCTGACCTAATGAATGAGAGAGCTGACCTAATGAATGAGAGAGCTGACCTAATGAATGAGAGAGCTGACCTAGACATGGCCCGTTGTTGCTCTCGCGCACACCGCGCCTGAAGACGTCGTAGAGCGTGCGGGTGTCGTCGTAGAGGTAGCGCATAAACTTGCCCTCCCGCGCCTCCTTCGTCAGCCGCGACACGCGGATCAACTCAGCACCCTGCAACCAAGAAGGAAATACAACTTATAAATGAAATAATGCTCATCTCTTATCTAAATATTGTAAAACTACAAATTATGGTACAAAGAACGCAAGAACTACTTAGACACCACCTGCCAACGTATGATAAGAACTTCTTACTTATAGGACTGGAATGGGTCATAGACTTTTTGAACCGCAGGTACATAATCTTCGGTTTGTTTTGTGTCAATTTGTGATTCCGAAAAAATGCGCATTTTGACACAAACTACCGAGGCCAGCACGAATTTTAATATCTATGGCACTGTATATTAAACATTTCGTACTCCATTATCGTGCTGCGGGATAGTAAAATTTGTTAAGTTATGGGTAGATATGAGTAAAAGTCGGGCTAATATAAAAAGTTTTAGAACTTTTTTGATAGGAATATAGGCGTTGATTTTTGATGATGTGTGTAAAATGTTTAATCATTTTCTTAACACTATTAATATAAGCGAGAAATTTCAAAAAATAAAGTTTTCAATGTTGGTAATGGACATTTACAGTAGCAAGGCCTGTCATTTAGATTTGACAGAATGCTTATACTCGCGATAAAAGAAAGAAAAAATTAAAAATAGAGTAAATGGTAGCACTAGAAAAAGTGCATTAAATTTATAAAGTTACGTTAAAAAATATACCAAAAGATTTGTATTTTATTCATACATTAAGGAAAAATAACTTTTGGGAACTTTCCTGCGAGGGCAAACGTCCTCGCCAACAATCGCGGTACGTCGGAAGACAAATTGAATGTCAAGGTCGTCATTACGACGCTACATATTTAGGTTAGATTAGCAACACAAATCGACCTTGACATTTATATAACTTTCCTAATGAATAATTGACTACAGCTATTAGCGGAATAAACAACAGTTAACCCTGTAGGTTTGAATTCGATTTGTCACAGAATTAACTTTGTACCTGCATAACAAAAAATCTCAAAAGGATTCATGTTTAATTCAACAATTTGAAAGGCAACCTCAATGAAATGTTAGCTCCTACAGAAGAAAATTTATTTACACGGAATCAAAAAATCACTGTAAAAAATTTTCGTTTTTTTCGTTATTTGCGGTCAGAAACATCTTTGAGAAGCCCTAGAAGACACATCTACACAACCGGTTACTGCTTGTTTCCACACGAAGATGAGCACTCAAGACAAACAAGATAAAAAGAGTTTTTTGCGCTATTCTGTGGGGCACAACACAGAATTCTGTGGAGCGCAACATTTTATTCCGAAAATTGCGACATTACGTCGCGTAATTTTGTTAAGAAAGAAGTAACTTCGTACCCCGGGATATCGTTTATAACCTCGATTACTTATCGTGCCGGGATATTACTTGCGAATTTTATTTTCAATGGTGGAATCTCGTGACAAAGAAAAAATGGAGTGGAGAGCTATAGTTTAAATAATTAAAAAAATATAACTCAGTACTCACTGCAGTGAGCGACAGAGAGCGCATTTTCTCGTCGACGAAAACTTGAAGTCACGGACGGACGGACAGACAGACAGACAGACGGACATGGCGAGCACAATAGTGCATTTTTTCCATAAATGAGAAAATGCGCTAAAAATATTAGCGTATCGAGCTAACCGACGATACCGGATAGAAGAACTTGATATATTCTGTTCGAGAATATCCAGTTGTTTTTATTCGTTTCCATGCTTTTCTTTGTTTCGCTTAGGTCAAACTTTCATGAGATTATGGCTCTGATACTAAAAGGGTAGACCAGAGATGCCCGGAATAGGCTATAGGCCTACCGGCAATTGAAGAATCCTGCTATTAAAAATCCCTTTAACATTGAAACTTAGGTATTTTAATTATAGACCAAACTAATTCAATATCTCCTAGAAGGTAATACCATTATTAATACACCATTCTGTCATTTTTTTCATTCTGTCTGATTGGGATTGTCGATCCAGGGCAACGCCGGGTTCATTTGCAAGTTTTTAAATAATAATTTACGATTGCCGAAGCAGGTATCACTCTCTTTTTTTATTAAGACTCAAACACCCAATCTTTTTCTATACCTCATGATTCCCACTAAAATAACAATTTTATTCACAATCTAAATGCAAAAATGGTATCGTCGAAGACTTTATATACATTTCCATTTTAAAATGAACATCCATGTTATATATAGTTGCTATCAGAGTTATTTTTTCAGCGCCCGCATTTGTGATAGGTACATACTGTATGCGTATTGACCGCATTTGTAAGGAATTTCCCTACATTCTAGGTTAAATTTCTGTACCACACACGTTCTACAAGCGTTTCTCTAACATTTTCCATTATTTTCAATGCGTTTCTTTGGACTTTTTCTACACAACCCCTTATTTCTTAAACATTTTCACACATTTATGCCCATAGAAGGCATTGCAGAGCGGGAGTTGATTATTGATTAGATTGTTTCAAATAAGAGACATTTTCAATTTGATGAGAAGTGATGTGCAATAAAATTTGAAAATTTCCAGCTGATTTAAATATAAAAAAAACATGGGCATCAATTGGAGCTGATATTCGCAAGAATGTTTGAAACGAATTTTCTTCGATTGAATCGCCTAAAAAGCTTCAGGATTGCAGAGAAAAAATTCATTATCCTTTTTGTAGATACAATTTACACAACATGAGAAGAGTTCTGAATACTCGTATTCAGAGTATACTCTGAATAATCAGTAATTTCTTTTGTAATTGCAAAGGAAATAACTGAGTTTTAAAATTCAAGATTTCGATTGGCAAAACTGAAAGAAATATGTTCGACAAATAACAGCTTCAATATTTAATAACATTGTCTCGCATGTGGCAATCCATTATTATTATTACCAATATTAATCTCCATGAACAACCCCTCCCCAGTATAGCCGTGTTTTGCTGCTAGTACTTCATCCTTGAAACAAGTTATGAACAATATTTTCCCTTCTAAGTAATATCTGCGGTCACATCACATAAGAACCACTTAGAGCCACATACGTTGGGCCTACGGCTTTAGCTACACGCATTTCACTACAAGTTTCGTAGGAAAAGGTATTTGGTCTGTGACCGACGATACAGATTCATAAGATAAAATATTTCTACTTCAGAGGTGTGCTCAGTACCTGGGATCATAAGTTAACATAAGTTTCATTAGTTGAATAATATTATGTTCAATAACTCTCATGCGCTGACTTTTGACATGTATCCTCAGTTTTAACTATCCGAATTGTCCAGACGAATGTTCATGATTGTGGATTGAACATCCAATTATGATGAAAGTTTCCGATTGAAAACATCCTGAGTGCGTCAAGCGTGCGTTCAATCAACAATTCTTCAATGGTGACTGAAATCAGCCAAGCCCGGCATGTTAATTTAGTGAGTATAACCCATAAAGATGACAAAATTCCCCACACAACATCAACATCTACAACAACTGCGACGCAGAGAAATTCACGGAATTCGGGATTCTAGAAAAATTACAAAGCATTACGACATTGAGCGGGATTTCGCACGTAAAGTGTAATGTGCGGCTTAACAACAATATACGACGAAATCAAACGCCAAAATTCATCAGCTGAAGTACCGTAGACACTCTTTCGGCTACGCAAACAGACGCGGTTGCACCGTGTGCTCATTAAAGCTAGGTACATTTTTACGAACTTTCTAACATGATCGAGTGAAGACTTCAATGAAGTCGGGTCATTTCAGAACGATGGAAGAGATTTAAATTCAAACATGCATTTGAATCTAAAACAATACAAGACACTTAACAGAATGATGAAATATATTTAAATGCCTATCATTATTGATCTTCGGGGGTTCAAGCAGGAGTGCAACATTTTTTTAGACGACTTCTTGTCTTGCTATGTGTTCGAAATAAATAATTTGTACATCAAAGTGGAGGAAATTGATTTCAAAAGCCACAATTTTGCAATGCTCGCTACATGCCATAAAGAGACGAAAACTCGTGTAATCAAAAACTTTAGCAATGAAATGATCGTAAATTCTTCAGGAGGCTAGAATCACCAAATTAACTCGTTGATATAAGCAATATAGCAGTAATGACGCGTTATCTTTGATGAATAGAGTCTTGACAATATTTCATTATGCGCTTGTGCAAGCGGCAGAATTTCGTTCACAAAATCAGACCTTTTAAACATAGGAAATTTGTAGAAACCTGGATTCCGAGTGAAGGAATCCTGAAGTTAGTTAATTTAGAGAGAATAATAATTTATTGAAAACTTTAAAACGTCGCCTATGGATCTGCTTCAACCGAAAATCCATTATACTTCCAGATATTTAAAATTCCAGTAAATTCTTTGTTAATTCAGTAAATCATAGACCAGAGAATGTCAATGTTGACTCGACCGACAACATTACTGATCAGGGGCCTTACTTTCAAAACTCGCTAAGTGAACGTAAGTACTTACGCTCTATTTTCTTGACTATCTTCTTGTGGATATTGCTTGAAAGGCCGTCAACGATTGGCTGATGAACTTACGATCTCTTAACTTTTTTTGAAAGTATAGGCCATGATCTTGCCACTTCCCTACACATACTCGTGGCAGGCCAGCTCTTTGTGCGTGTCCTATGTGTTGTGTTCCAAGTCAGCTTCTATGTTTAGAAAATAAGCCGGGGACTGGTGCTAGATATCAACAAAACCAATGAATGTGAAATAAAACAAAATGTAAAATAACATCAACAGTCAATAGAAGTTTATGAAGAATGAAATAGAAGTATGTAAGCTAAATAGGGAGCAAATGACAATGGAACGAGAAAACAACATATGTGACCTAAGTATGGTACTTGCCCAGGGTATTTGCCAAAATGAGCTGAGAAAAAGAATGAGTTCAGGGAAGTACTTTGTATGACTAAAAAAAAGAACTCTAAATCAGAGAGCAAACAAGCTGACAGCTCGTCGCCCCACATGACAGCAAACCCGATAGATGGCCGGTCTGAGGCCACCTCCGCTGCATGGCCGGTCTGTCTGTCTTCTGCTTACTAGAGCAGCTCAGTCAGGTGACTTATACACATCTAGATGTGTATAAGAGACAGGGGCCATATTGAAGAGGAATTTCTTATTAATTAAGACACGCTACCTCTCAAGTTCCTTCTTTTTGCTGGCCAGGGCCATATTGAAGAGGAATTTCTTGAACGATGACCCATTAATCTGGCCCATGACGCGGTCATAAACCCTGTTGAGGAGCCGTGGCACAGAGGGCGTGATGGTAGGACGCAGCGCCTTATAGTCGTCCGCGAGGTTCTTGATGTCCCCGCCGTAGAAACCCACGGCGCCGCCTGCGATGTACACAGCCACCTCGCAGCACCGCTCCAGCATGTGCGCCAGCGGCAGAAACGACAGGATCACGTCTGACTGCCATATTACATTCCTTCTTTACTTTACTAACAACATTTTACTTAACTTTAACTACCAACATTTCTTGACTTAACTACCAACATTTCTCGCAGCAGCGCTCCAGCATGTGCGCCAGAGGCAGGAACGACAGGATCACGTCTGACTGCCATATTACAACACTTCTTTACTTTACTAACAACATTCTACTTATTTTACTCAACCACCAAAATTTCTGATTCAATAACCGTATTGAAGATTGGCTGTATAAAAATATTAGAGTACGTAATTATATTATATAATAATGCATTATTGCATTACTTTATGTTTTGCATTATGTTATGTATGTTGATGTATTACGTATTAATGTTATGCATTATTATGCATAATGCACAATGATGCATAATATAATTCTATAATATAAAAATATAAAATAGAGCTCATGTAATTATGAGCACGAAAATTACTGTGACACATTTAGGAAGAGAGCTTTCCCTCTTGCTTCCATGTATGGAAATAAAAATGAAAATTTCGCTTGAAAAAAATTGACATCAGAATAGAAGGGAGAGTTTTCAGTCGTCAATGAGATAGTTACTGCAAAATGTGTATGCTCAGTAAGCGCACTAAATAACTTGTTCCTCGAGTCAATATACGGCATGAAAATTCTCTGGGCTTCTATATACCTTTGCTAAAGGCCGTTCTTCCGGTGCGATTAATATATATCAGCAGTTCGATTTCTGAACTGTTAATTTGATATATTAATAAAAACCATTAAAAAGGCAGGAACATAAGATGAAGGCAATATAGGGATTGTATTGTTCAGCAGCCTTCGTTGTTTGCGCCACGAAAAGCTTCGTAGCCTCCGGATTGGATGAAGCGAATAAGACCGACACACAAAGATATCCGTCCTCCAAAATTAATGTTGAGTAAATTTTACGTCGCACAGAGAGACACCGCAGTAGTGCAGGAACAGATAAAGTCTTAATGAACACATTTGGGAAATGGTATCGTAATTCTAATGGGAAGAGGGATGTTGTTGTAATTGCCCATCCTGATACTGGCGACTAGGTAAGGGAGGGAGTGATAGGTCAGTTTTTGCGGGCACTTAATGCCACTGGTAATGTTAATAAGTCTTAAAGAAAGTCTTAATGAACACATTTAGTAAAGGGTACCGTAATTCTAATAGAAAGCAGGATGTTACCTTGTGTGGCTTGTGCTCAGCCAGCTGTAGGAGCGTAGCGCAGACAGCGGCCACGATGTTCTCGTGTGACAACATCACACCCTTGGGCATGCCTGTCGTGCCAGACGTGAAGTTGATGCAGCTCAAGTCTTCTGGTTTAGGTGGCTGTAATATGAGTAATGCAAATATTAGCTTGGATCTGAAATAATCTCCGAAATGAAATGTTTTGTATGGAACAGATCCATCACAACCAATCGAAAGGAAGATCATCTATGGAGAAAAATCACATCAATGATGGATCAGTTTACTTTGTACATGCAGTAATGTGTTATTTTCCAGATTTTTGAGGCACCTCCGGAATGATATGAAAATAAATTTATTGAAATAAGTCAGCTAAATTAAGAAGGAATGCGACTCACCCTATCCTTAATTTTACTGGCGGCTCCTAAGGCTTCAATTTCATCGAATAGTTTTATTGTAATGCCAAGCTTTTGAGCTTTGAGACGAACGTCGTTGCTGGGTTCATTGATTGCGATGAAGACCTTGAGGGTCTTGGGTGGCGACTGCAGAAGCTGCAACATCTTCTTGTCGTCCTGCACGATGACGGTCGACAGCGCCGTGGTACTGAGGATGAAGTGACAAGCGTCGGGACCGAGCGTGTCATAGAGCGGTACAACCACCATACTCTGACAGTACAGCCCTTGCTCTGTTAATATCCACTCTGGGCAGTTCTGGGAATAAATACCCACGTATGTCTTAGGGCCAGGCTCGAGGCCAGATGCCACGAGGCCTGCGCCGAAGTTTCGTGCGCGTAGCAGCGTTTCGTTGTAGTGTAGCCACTGATATGGACGACCGGGGCCATCGCGCCAGCCTGCAAACAAGAGTCTGTCGTCTTACGAGCACTCAGGCTGCAAACAAGAGCCGGTCGTCTTACGAGCACTCAGGCTGCAAACAAGAGTCGGTCGTCTTACGAGCACTCAGGCTGCAAACAAGAGTCGGTCGTCTTACGAGCACTCAGGCTGCAAACAAGAGTCGGTCGTCTTACGAGCACTCAGGCTGCAAACAAGAGTCGGTCGTCTTACGAGCACTCAGGCTGCAAACAAGAGTCGGTCGTCTTACGAGCACTCAGGCTGCAAACAAGAGTCTGTCGTCTTACGAGCACTCAGGCACAGCAGCAACTTTTATATACTTTTCCTCAAGTTAATTTTTGAGTCCTTTAAGGAGAGTAGTAGACCATGAAAGTATTTTGGATACCAGCATAATCATACATAAGAAATTAATTAGAATTTTGAGTAGATGAGGACATTAATAATGCACTAATTCTAAAAAATAGTTGTTTTGTCACAAAGCATACGAGCACTCAGACAGAGCAGCAATGAGACATCGATGTGGCGTGGGCAGCTCGTGGTAGCAATTACACATCGACTATGAAAGAACTTGAGAGAAATGAGCGATAACAGTGAAAGTTGCTTTGGGTTATGTTTGAACTAAATTTGTATCGTTTTGATCTCGAAATTTAATGGAAAGAGTCTTACCAGACATTGAAATGAACGATTATGACAAATTGTGAATGAGATTCAAATGAATTAAATTTGAACAGTAATTCGAATTCAGAAAAATGTTGAACGATAATTACCGCAACGTACATCCTCCCATTTTTTTAACGATATTATGTTATATGAGTTTATTCTCCAAATTTGAGTCCTGTTAATTTCTAGCTTAAAAGTTTGTTTGTAATCTTCTATATGAGGACTAAGAATAAAAACTTAGAAACATTAATTAATATTCTAGCACTATTGTGGTCCAATTGGTTGTGCTATCGTAATGACAGGACAGTCGTGCACGGGACATATGAATGAGAGAGCTGACCTAATGAATGAGAGAGCTGACCTTATGAATGAGAGAGCTGACCTAGACACTAGTCACTTGCTGGTATCCTGTCATTCAAAGACCGCCGTGCACGGGACATATGAATGAGAGAGCTGACCTAATGAATGAGAGAGCTGACCTTATGAATGAGAGAGCTGACCTTGACCAATTTTTGCTCCATCGAAACTTGACTTTATTGTATTTATGTCAATACGAAAAATGTTGTACTTAACACTAATAAGAAATATGAAAAGGCTACAGCACTGTATGAAAGCTAGTGTTAAATAATTTATTTATTACTTATAACATTATTTCGACCGAAATTTTTGATTGAATGATGATGTCCGCCAAGAAAGAAAACGACTGATGGTTTATGACAGTCACTGGTAATCAACATTGCCAGGCGTCCTCATACGCTATTGTCTCTCAATGCAATAGGTAATAAAAAATATAATTCAATACCCACTGCATTGAGTGCATGAGAGAGAGCGCATTTTCTCGTCGACGAAAGCGTGAAGTCACGGACAGACGGACAGACAAACGGATGGACAGACAGACAGATGGACGGACAAACGGACAGACAGACGGACGGACAGACGGACATGGCGAGCACAATAGCGCCTTTTTTCCATAAATGAGAAAATGCGCTAAAAAAACTTCCCCCAAGACGTGCTAGGAGGTACAGATCCTATTACTGGCCTGTTGTGAATACATAATTCTTTTTAAATTCTACGGCTATCCGGGAACGTTGTGCTCTTAATACAAATTATTAAGCTATAACCTTAGAATGTTCCTTTCGTTGCTTCTTGAAGCATAGCAGAAGCGAATTCCTCTAAATGAACGACGAAGTCCGTGTGCTGAGATCACGCAGTCTATGCTTGGAAAATACGTTAAGTGCCAGTATCAAGCATATACGTTAGCACATCAAACTTTTTTTTTCAAAACGACGAAAAAAGGTGACACAGAGTCCTGTATCTCCATTATAAAAAACAACCAATGATTTCTGTACGTTCGAATTCATGTTGTGATTATTCTTGGATTATGTTTACTAACATGTTTTAACAATTATTGACTTAATTTAAACAAGAAACAATGAAAAAATTAGACTTATTTTCGAAAGGTTCAGCTGAAGTGGAAAAATATAACATTAACTAACGTGACCTAATTTTGCACAATGCCAAGAAAAATTCGACGGTTGCAAATGAAAAAATATTGCTCGGAGAATTATCTCGTAGTACATCATATATTAACGGGTCATATGATGAACCAATGAATCTAACTTCAGAGAAAGCCAAAAAAACTCCCTAGCTAGCATTGAACAATGACGACCCACACGTGCAATGCGCAAGAATCAATCCGTCGCTTCCGTGCCTACAAAAGTTTCCTTCTTGAAGGGCTGCGCGAACAAAGAGTTAATTTACACAAAAATCAATCCGTTAATTTACACAAGAATCAATCCGTTAATTTACACAATAATCAATCCGTTAATTTACACAAGAATCAATCCGTCGCTTCCGTGCCTACAAAAGTTTCCTTCTTGAAGGGCTGCCCGAACAAAGAGTTAATTTACGAGCCTGTCTGTCGCCCCCCTTGCATGGCCTGCGGAGGTGTTGCTCTCGCTTATAAATATCAGCGAGTCAGCGACAGTATAATGTCAAGACGGCGATAAAGAACACAAGTGAGCTTCAGGTGTTTGTAATGATAATACAATCCGTTTCGTAGTTGAGCTTCTGCCATGGCAATCACTTGGATAAAAATGAAATTTTGAAGTTAGGAAGCACATTCTTATAGCTTCAGAAAAATCCATTCACAACAAGAAGATGCGAAATAAATTGTTTTATTCGAAAACCTATGCAAAGAAAACGTTTTTTTTACTCATTACAAGTTTATGCAGCGTTGGTAAACTTTCTAAGTTGCGAAAAATCTCAATTCAATAACGAAGTTCATCTACGAAGAGAATGTAGCTTCATTCTTAGCATTCTAATTGAAGTTCTAATGAGAGTATGAGAAAGTAAGGTCTCTCGTTTACCGGTCACTCTACTCATCAACTTTACCAAGACGCAAGGTCTCGGTGACGCCTGCCTGCTGATGACTGAAGACAGAAATGAAAATTTATGAACTAAGTGAATAATTTTCGAACTCGATTTACAAATTGTGCTCCGCCTGACAAGTGTTTCGTTCGTATGAGTTGCGAAGAGTGTGATGGCGAGCACAGTAGCCTCACTGCCTGCAATACGCATAGACAAAGGTTAAGCGACCGAAAAGCATTTAAGTCATTAGATAAATTATGCAAGCATCGATTGAAATTTATTCCGGGTTTAGTGTTAGAGTTTCATTCAAAATTCGAGGTAAATTTTACCATGTATTTAGAACAAGGAAATTCGATCCGAAGTAAGATAAAACCTGTTCAGGTAGATGAAGACTTACATTTCTTTGCCGAGGCATTTGTAACAAAGCATTAAGAAATTTGTTTGGGTGTCTTCAGCATCCGCGAGGTCCAGTTGTTCAAAGATTTATTTTTGCACAGCGTTGCCAAACCTCGTTCTTTCATTAGATATACGCTAATAATATGCCTAGATAATTTGGAGAGAGCGATTTCTGTGATCTTAGGGCGAATTTGGTTGAGTGAGCAGCACTCGTCGCCAATAATAGCAATCGTTTATCAGGGCTCTGTGGCGTCAACGCCGAGTGCCGCCGTCCATCTCAAGCGAAGCGCTACATTCTTAGACGAACTCGTTAAAGGCAAAGCAATTAAGTGCTACAATTAGAATACCTACACTCAGCAGCCCAACACCGAGTATCTGTTCACGAACAACCAGCCACACGTCGTTAACCTTCGACCTTCGTATGTCACACTCCGGGAACATACAATTATACGTAAACTATTGAGTGTAGCAACCTGAACACGGTTGTACGCAACAGAGAACATTTTAAAGTTGTATGTGGCGGCAACCATCAGTGAAAGTCATTTTGCGCTTACTAGTAACGTATCCTTTTCGGGAAGTAGGCTTGTGACAATATTGCTCCGGTTACTCATGTCAGGCGGTAGAGGGTTAATATTTAGTACTAGAACGGGCTCGACAGTGCATCTTCCTAAAGTATTTTGCTCAATTGATATTAATTACAACTTGAACATTCATATTCACCTAATGCTGTTCCATTTTATGCGAGTTTGAATTTCATAAGGCCGTGGAGGATTACATAGCTGAAAAATTACTGAAAACCTGTATAACTTTTGAAAGTATTTCAATAAAACAACCACCACATCAGCTTTCCAGGCGAATTCGTGATGGTGAATGGTCCGGGCGTATCTAGAAACAAGGATTCCCGGAAAAAACGAAAGTTCATATGACGCGCGAAGCTTAATTGTTATAATGTAACGATCACAGTCAGATGCAACAAATAATTTGTAGCATCAACGAATAATTCACAATTATCGACGATCACAGTCAGATGCAACAAATAATTTGTACCATCAACGAATAATTCACAATTATCGAAGCTCTGCTCGAGCCTCGCAAAGCACACGAAGAAGGTGAGCGTGAGCACCTGTGTGAGTCAGCGCCACACGCCCGACAAGTCCGGTCAAATCTAGCGACGTGAACGCGCCCCTTGCACCTTAGAAAAAATTACCGTTAACGGTATTACCGGCGTTTCAGTGGCCGGTAGGCACGTAAAAATTCTATTCTATAGAATTTTCTATAGGCCGTTTTTATTCTAATTTAACAGTAGAAATCCGTAAAACATCTGATAAAAACAGCGAAACAGTTCATTTTCAAGGGGCGACCAGCCACTAGTATGTCAGTGGGACCGTTTTTTCACCGTTTTTTCTAACTATGTGTCTATACCCTGGCGTTCAAATACGTGAACGCGCCTCATGTCTATACCCTGGCGTTCAAATACGTGAACGCACTTCATGTCTATACCCTGGCGTTCAAATACGTGAACGCGCCTCATGTCTATACCCTGGCGTTCAAATAAACTCAAGTGCCGCACTGACAGTCTAAGCTGCCGCTGCTTCAACAAAAACCATAAACAGCAGAGAGCCTGGCACGGGGCAACCACTTAGCTTGGAGCTTCTATTTCCCACACTGTCTATGAATGAGAAACATTAGTCAGTACATGATTAGTAAGAAATATGATCACTCAAGTGGAAGATATCAAGTACTTAGCTCAGAGAGACATTTTCCCTGCACTACTGATGAATGGGTCACATTTGCCGGAGGCTCGCTTGAAGCGCTGCGGAAGCATATGAACTTCACTCTCGTTGTCGTTGCACGCACGGCCGGATGCCTTACGCACGATCGCTGCAAGAGTTGCATGCCAAAGGCGACCGCTGGCAGTGAAATGTTGGCACTCTGAAGGTGGCCGGATAAGGTACAGAGTTGGCACTCGGCAGTTAGCAGTTGAAGCAGCATAAATGTATGAGTAACGCTCCTTGTTGAGATGAAATTTTTTTTTCCCATATGAGCTTTATTGTCAGAAATTAGTCCGAATTACTTCAAAGTTCGAGGAGGATAAGTTTAAAAATAAGGTAATAGTGGCCGGTGAGTCACCGAATTAATAAGGCGAGTCTCCAAAAAATCGTAAGCGCTAATACGGTTCACTTAATGGCAATCGAGAGATAACAGCTCCAAAAAGTAATTGGGCAAATATGCTAATAAATGTACTTCATTAAGCGTAGATGTCTAGGATATTTTCGTCGTGTTGCTATTTGAATGTCACACGTGCGCACTGTTCGAAGAAACAGCGGAAAAAGTCGATCTGACTTGGATTTAGCAGTCGATTGTATGCCACGGCATCGTACGGGCGTCACCGTATTTTTTCATACCGGCAGAAAATTTCAACTTAACCCTCGTTGACACTCAAACGCTACAACTCCACGCCATTAGGATAAAAATACAAAATTGATGTGCGATTACAGACGCGGTCACAGGAAAATTGCGTCAGTTTGTGGAGCGAAACATTCTCGGCTGCAGTAGCACACACACACTAATGCATGACAGATCATGTTAACTCAGTCGATCCATCAAGTGTATAGACATCACATCTCAGCATAATGCGAATGCGAGGCTAATAAAAAGGTAAAATTAATACTTGTATTTGTTAATGATTAAGCTAAAACTGAAATTAATGCTAGACAAATAATTATTGTAATTGTTTAGCTTTACAGCACTCTGTGTCAGCTTAACAAATACTTGTTGTATTTATTTACTTTATAGTTTTCACTCTTTTTTATGACAGTAAACGTTCAAGAACTTTGTAATCGATTGTCTCACTTTAAAAGTAGTTACAGCGGGCGAATTTCCGCTGATACTACACGATCAATTTTAATACGTTTTATTCGTATTTATCTTCATTAAAGCAGGAAGCACAAGTTTGAACTCTTCAGTGCTTCATTTATATAACGATTCATAAAATTCGACTTCAATCGACTTCAAAAATTCTCTTCATAGTGAGCATGAACAATATTAATTAAAATATGCACGGCAAATATCCAAATAAAATCCGCAACATGGACTTATATTTTAAGCATGACACTCACCAAATCGTAAATTCTGAAGTTATTTGAAAATAAATAAAATTGTTATTTGCCTTCTTCTACGAAACGCAAGCACATCTAGTTTCACCCCTTTGTGTGTGAACACTCTGGGCCTCAAAACCAACCGAAAATCTACTACTTTAATCTCGTGACAATTCCGAAACTTTGGTTTATAAACTGCAGATGAATTTGCTCGGCTAAAGTATGAAACCCAGGAAGAAAAATTATGAACATCAACATTTCTCCGCCTGCGACATTTTTGTTTTTGAAAGCAAACACTGGCAACCATTGAATTGCAGTGAGGAACTCCAGGGGAAACTGCGAGGAACGATTGCTGTGGTTCATTGCTGCTTGATATATTATAATCAACAGACTATGCCTTATTGTACTCCCTACTTAATCCTCACGTTTTGGTAAGATAATATCCTCAAAACACAATAAATAAATCTTTATAAATATGTTATATATATCAACAAAAAAAGCATAAGTACAGAAAGCCGCACCAAATCGAGTAGAGGATTGTAAAGGATAATCTTCTTGCACATCGCAATGGCTCGCACCTTCATTACGTTTCTATCATCAAACTAAAACAGCCATCATAATACAAAGAAAAAAATTGTAAACCAAAAAATTTGTTCACCGATCACAAATAATTATTAGCATCACGGTGATACATTTAATAATCCAACACATTGCGCACATTTTAGTTAATAGCAATGTTTTGGTTAATGGGAATCTAATATAGTAAATGCGCACATTTTAGTTGATACATGTAGCAATGTTTTGGTTAATGGGAATGTAATGTAGTAAATGCACACATTTTAATTAATAGAAGCAATCACAGAAATGACTGAGGCTTTGACCAACGCACATTTTGCTAATGTGTAGGTTACCTTGACCCAGTTTGGCCCGGTATTTACATAGGCGTATTAGTGCTACGTCTGCTCACTGCTCGTCATATGGATAAGAAAGTGTGCCATCATTTGGACAAAAATACCCATTCATTTATATTGGTAGAGGTGCTATCACCTTGTGTAAGAAAGTGTGCCATAATTTGGACAACAAGACTCATTCATTTATATTGGTAGAGGTGCTATCACCTTGTGTAAGAAAGTGTGCCATCATTTGGACAACAAGACTCATTCATTTATATTGGTGTAGGTGCTATCACCTTGATAACGTCGGACTGGTTATCCAGAGGGAAGGGCAGCCGGACGGGCCGGTAGCAAATCTTGTCCGGACACTCGGGGACAACTTGTGGCGCCTCGAGCGGGGGCGCTACGGCTGGGGTACTCATACCGTCTCACTGTCGTTCTTGAACCTCTATGCAATTCTTGTAACTATCTTAACTAATATAATATTTTATTTAAACTTCTATGCAATTCTTGTAAATATCTTAACTAATATAATATTTTACTTGAACCTCTATGCAATTCTTGTAACTATCTTAACTAATCTTATCGAACCCGGTGGAAGTCTAGTAGCTACTTCAAACTATCGCCAGTCATGAAAAGATCCGGTCAAATGACACGAGTTTAGATCTATGAACAAGGCACGAAATGGAAAAGAATCGGCGACAGGCCACATCAGGCCTACACTGCAGCGCCGACATCACTATGTTATGTTATGTTATGTTAATATAATATTTTACTTGAACTTCGATGCAATTCTTGTAACTATCTTAATTAATATAATATTTTACTAATATTTTAATATCAGAAGAAAGATATTATACAAGTAGAATATAAAAAAAGTGAGAAATTATAGCGTCTCCGAGAAAATCTCAGCTCATGATCCTCAAAATATAAAAAAAATCTCTGAAGAACCAGCATGGTAATAAAAGTATACATTTCCTCACAGACACCAGAAGATTTTGATTTTTCATCATTTTTTTTAATTCATAACAATAATAGTTTTTTGTCAATCAAGACAATTTTGGGTCTCCACAATAACCTCTAAATATTTATAGCACGTTCAAACACTCGTAATTATAAATTATAAATTCGTAGTAATTAATCACGTTTATTTCAGTGAAAATCTGGTTTATTCAAATGTGAAAACAAATTATAATTTCTTCTGCTATTTCATGTGATGAAAGTTTGATTTATTTATACAAAGAAAAAGCTTTTCCCAACATTTAAAATTAAACTTTCGTCATATTAAGCTTATTGAGCTCTCAGAAATGAACGTGGTTAAGGTAACTAAAACTTGCATCTTCAACCAAGTCCTAAACATTTTAATGAGTGCCTTGATGTATGGACACGAGTACCTTGATGATGTATGGCCATGAGTACCTTGATGATGTATGGACACGAGTACCTTGATGATGTATGGCCATGAGTACCTTGATGATGTATGGACACGAGTACCTTGATGATGTATGGCCATGAGTACCTTGATGATGTATGGACACGAACACCTTGATGATATATGGCCATGAGTACCTTGATGATGTATGGACATGAACACCTTGATGATGTATGGACATGAGTACCTTGATGATGTATGGACATGAGTGCCTTGATGATGTATGGACATGAGTACCTTGATGATATATGTAAATGCAGTAAATAACAGATCATTGCTATGCAGGCAAAAATTAACAACTATCGGTGAATGCTGCAGCCATGCCCATTGTATACACAATCAAAGCATGTAGATAAAAATACTGATTAATCACAGCAAAGAAGCTTGAAACCTAAGCTGCTCCAAAGTCCCTCGTTCACTGAACTGTAATAACTTTGAGTTCACTGAACTGTAACTGTAAACTCATTAAAGAACTTGCCCAGGCATGCATGACGGTATAGGAAATACTTCAGACTCATTCCTTACTACATAAGAATTAGCTAACAGTATATTGGCTGCATACCAATTTAATTATAATAAAGAAGTTATTTTCATCAATTTTATTGCACGTGACCTCAATTAGAGGCGAGTATCAAGTGCATAACAATTAAATTATAATAAAACAGTTAATTTCATCAATTTTATTGCACGTAATGATCACGAGCGAACGAAGTATCAAGATTCCTGCTGATTCATACGTAGCGTGTAATTTATTAAGAGCCTCAATTTCACAGATTCACGAAGTATTTTCATCTGTTTTGAAATGGATCCATATATGAGTATAATGTCGGTTCGTTTGCACACGTGTAATAAAATCTTAGTTCGCAGCCTATGAAATAATATAATTCTGAGATGTAGCCATCAGCGGAGCTAAATTATATAGTTTTATTAAATTATTCTTATTAAGCGTTTGAGCAAAGACGGACATTTAGGAGCTTAATCACAAACTGAAAAGAAAATACGATTTCATAACGGTAGCATAGAAGCGACAGAGAGCACCGCGTTACCGACGACACAACGATATCTTAATAACTGAACCAAAATAGTTACGGCTAGCACTGACTACCCCTCGCTGCCGTCACCCTCGCGTCCCCGCGCCAGCCCTCGTATCTCCTCTGCTGCGACCGTTGAGTATAATCAACTGGGAGCTTCACGTGGTTCACATGACTGCTGTCTTACTCACGAGTCAGGAGCCAGCCCTCGTATCTCCTCTGCCCCGACCATTGAGTATAATCAACTGGGAGCTTCACGTGGTTCACATGACTGCTGTCTTGCTCACGAGTCAGGAGCTTGAAAATTCTCCCAGCCAGTTCGCATTGTCAAATGATCAAGCAGTTTTATCGACAAAGAAAATCTATAGACTAAAAAAACGACGACGAAAACCTCTACACAACTAAAGTATAACTAAGGATTCCAACGCAGAGAAAATGCATTAACTTGAACATTCAGCAGAAACGAACTAAGAAACTTTTCTTTTATTTCAGTCCTAATAGCAGGGGCCTGCGCTGGTGCATTACCAAAAATTATAAAGCCTTCACTATAGTTGATCAATCCAATGAAAATGAGAAGAGTTTTGAAGTAAACTCATGTAAACTCAGATACATCAATAGCGACGTAAAGACCTGGCTCGTCAATGTGCAAGGAGTTTGGTAACGATGTCTTATTTCGATATCTAACCTTGTGATAATTGATATTTCGATATCTGATCACAAAAATGTGGCACCACGTAATTAAGTATCCTACGTGATACATGAGCGGCGATAAACATGTAAGTTTACGATGGTAAAAGTTTTGACGGGAAAGACAAACAAATTAAAAACGAGCGTCGATGAGCGAGAAAATGTTATCGTCCCCAATCTATGAAAAAAGAACTCGTGTCAGCCAGGTGGCGATGGGAATACGTCAAAAATGACGTCAAAAAAAACGTCAAAAATGACGGTACAGAAATTCCATTCATATTATTCAACTTCTTCCGATATGCTTATTACTTGAATTTTGTTTAATTCTTTACGTAGACAATTTCAAAACACAAACTTCAAGGATATTGGGTAGAACAATACATTAATTCACACAAGAGGTTCAACTGTTTCGTCCAATTTTGATTTAAAAAGTTTTCCACAATAAGGAACCGCGCGAGTTTTCTCAACTTATGATACGTACATCATCCGCACACATGTAATTTTATTTAGTTTATTGCAGCCCAGCAAAATAGGCGCGAGTTTATGATGCACAAATTGCACGTAAACTTATAACCTAAGACGACAGAAAATTCAAATGATGTATTTTGAATTCGACAGTCAAGGAAATGTCACAAAAATCCAGTTCAAGCAATGGATTTATTTACCAAGTTTTTACTTCGATTGGAGACGTAGCAGCCGCAAGGATGAAACATGCTCAATCGTACCGTAATAAGAAATTTAAAAGCAAAGAAAATTACACACAAGTTCATAAGATCTTAATAGAAAGCGGTTCGGAGTCCAGATACCTAGAATTTAGAAACGAGTACAAACGATTGTTCTAAAATTATAACTAGTATAATCGATATTCAAGGAACCGGAATTAAAGTCAAAATTACAAATGATTGGCAAAACATAATAAAAAACTGCAAAACACATCTTTCCACAACCTCAAGTGGATAGGGGCTAAAATTGAATTCAAACTGGCCCTCAGTTGAATTCAAAAATGTACGTACATGGATTCTAAAATACGCAGATCTGATGTAGCGGAAGTGGAAGCTAACAGCTTAAAGTAACTGTCAGAAACAGGGACATCACACTGCTCGGCGTGAGTAGGTATGCACAGCCGAATGAGGAGGGCGCAATAGTAACTGTCCGGTCCTAAAACTCCTGCCCTTATGCTCTGCGACCCTAGAATAAAGATTGCGTGAAATCATCCAGACGTAACGCAGATGTACATCGTGTACAACAATAATAATAAACTAAGGACGATCGCATATGAGAAGGGAGCATGATTTTGTGAATAATGGAAGAACAGATTTTTTTTATTTTTTGCCAACAAAGCGTGAAGATTGACATTTAGAAAGTACTTCGAGAACAAGACTTTTAATTCTCTTGACATAGCTACGGACGCAGGGCCGAAGTATGGAAAAAAATAAACAACGTTCCTACTATCGTACTCGAAAACAACCTCTCTGCATCGCTTCGACATGAATTTCTTGATTTGGGTAAACATAAAACCCTTCGGAAATTAGCCGAAAACAGCCGAGAAGTGGCAGCAGAACAATTGACATGGAGGCAGTGCGTAAACTTATACGAGCGAGTAAAACGAAACATAAACTATTGAGTTATGTCAAGTCTAATTAATCAAAAGCGCGATTCATTTCTGCCAAGTCAGAAAGAACCGAACCTGTCTTGTTCAAAATAAGGCATGCTTTTATAACGAGTCCGTCTATAGTGTTGTCCTCCTACTAAAAAATTCACCTTAATACAAGGCGGTCCATGAAATGTATTATGACTACTTATAAATCGCACTGAGATTTGTAAAAAAGTATTCATAAACTATATGGTGCGAGGACTCGAGTGGCTGGAGCTCGGTCGCTGGCAAGAAAGATCTTCCTTGGCATCTAGAGAACATTAAACATTAGCACGCGTTCATGCATGAGCCCATTTATATAAATTAACAGCTATGTTGGCTAACAGAACCGCCCCAGCGAAAGCAGTTCAAAATCAACTTACGCGGTGAAAGCAGAGTTTGAACCTGGCTAGGGTAATTGGCAAGGGATTTGATAATATTTAAAACATTAATATACAACAATAATGGGCGGGTATCCGTCGGCCAGACCGATTATTCGAGTTGAATTAGTAATTCCAGCCGTTGGAAGTGTTGACAATTTCAGCCATACTGGTCTTGATTTCGAATAACACGCATATTAATCAGTAGTACGGTTTCAATGGTAATTTGTATAAATGAAATTTTTACTGCCTCATTTGTAGAGGACTACAACTATACGGATGGTTTCATTATAACGAAGAAATGATTAAAATTTGAATCAATTTAAACGCTGGTAATTATATGACCCAGAAGAACGTAGAACAGGAAGCTGGCCACTCACCTCCATGACAGGCAGACTCACTTCCATGACAGGCAGACTCACCTCCATGACAGGCAGACTCACCTCCATGACAGGCAGACTCACCTCCATGACTGCGCTCATTAATAATCTGTTCTGTCGGGACAAACATCATGCGCTCATTAATAATCTGTTCTGCCGGGACAAACATCATGCGCTCATTAATAATCTTTTTTAGGGGTCATCTTGAGCTCTTTATTCAACATTCCTGCCTTTTTAACACGAGATCTCCCAGAACAAAACAACGTGGGTATGTACAAGGGTGTCATGCAGGGTTAATAAATGTTATTAAATATTTACGAACACCACACAATTTCCACATCAAATCTAGCGACGAATCCACATCATAACTAACGACGTTTGGGCTATGACTAAACGTTTCCTTTAATGAGTAAATGTTAGGAAAATATGTTAATAAGTTTACAAAAAAAATGTCTGTAAGCTCAGCGTTCTCCCCAACTGCCCTAAGGTCAACACCAGAGTTTCTGATACACCAGCTCAAGTTTGTCAAGCAAATAAACGGCTACTCAATGACTTGGTTTACGAGGCAGTGGAATTTACATAGAATTTTGTAAACGGCCCACTAGTATATAACATGGCGATCATTGTAACATAAAACCATCACAACCAATCTAGTAAATGAATGGAAACATGCATCCCAATGAATAAAATATACATTAGTGTAAAATAATATTCACTGTAATGCGTATAAAACAACAGATTCATCTTGAAAATTGTCATCGTACAAGAGAAATACTACAATTTATTTTATATTGATAATATTCTGGAAAATTTAAGAAATTTTGCAAATAGTTTGATACCAGTGATTCTGACATCAAATTTTCAACTTCACACAAAATGAACACAACGAGCTCTCGTGCGTTCTAGCCAGAGAACACAATCCCCAGAACACAAAACCTCGTCGCTTCCTCATGCCGGTCGAGTTTATTATTGTTGTTCAGTTGCACTTTGCCGTGGCCGGCATTGTTCGCGTAATGAATCAACCAATTCAACAAATTTTGCTCAGCCAATTCAACAAATTTTGCGTATTAATCGCATTGAGCACTCACATAATGCGAGCTCTCAGATTTATAATTAAAATAAGTAATCAGAATTGTTCCTAGCGTGGTATAATTAGATATCATAAATAATTATTGTTGTTGCTTAGAAGTGAATATTGTGGCGAGTATAGCACCTCGTCATGAAAAGAAAGTATTAAAAAACATTTCAATTTTGCACCATTTTCCTCGGAGCCGATGTCCTAGTTTTTATTCGCTTGACGCACAATTAAGCGAGAGTGTATATACACGAAATACTTCGAAATGAATCGTCAAGCGTTCGAACTGAGAAATCAATCATGCGTGGAGCGTTGAAACACCTACACGTGTCACATACCTCGAATTAAATAGTTTGTGCTTTGAAAAAAAATTTTCAGGCAAAAATATCGTCATTGTAGGTTCTATGTTTCGCTCAGCATCTTGCCATGTTAGATATGAAGTCATGGTGCGCCGTTCGCATATTTTCGGTAACTGGTTCATTGTTGTCGAGATCATGACATCGAGCATGTTGCAGTACCGAGGTCTAGGTTCATTGTTGTCGAGATCATGACATCGAGCATGTTGCAGTACCGAGGTCTAGGTCAAGCTGGTTCCGCGATTGCCAATATCGCCCATAATAGGGCAACCGTTTTCACGTTCTAAGTTGGACATGTATATGTCACACGATTCTAAAGTTCGCAGCATCAATTGTTTCCACAAACAATAAAACGAAGAGAGTGCACGAGTAAATAAATTTTTCGTTGGATTACTTGTAACCCGTTGGATTAATTGTAAGATACCATCAATACCATCGAAACAAAAAGCAAGCAAGAAGACGCGTCCGTTATGCAACTTGCGAAATCGTCGCTGGAGTCTAATTAGAGAGATTAGCTTTGAATTAAGACCCTTGACGCAGGTAGCAGTCTTAACTCTTAACAAACAATCAAAATGGGAAACAAAATCGGAGAAAATATAAGCCACAGTAATTATTAATTGACCAATCTAATCAAATAAAATTAATTAGATTGTTTAACAACCAAATCTATTGAAACTACGTGCGTAATTATTTAATTATTTTGGTAATTAAAGAACGCGTTGCAGTCTTTTCATTGCCGAAACTTTAATTAATGACATGACACTGCTTTAGTGACACCACATTATTCATAATGCCTACAATTCATTATAGTTATTGATGACACGATAGGACGACAAGGCACACAAATGTAGGTCGTAATCCAGCAAAGTTAACTCATAAAACTTGCGTACACGTGAGGTGCAGAGCAGCGAAAGCGAATGTAAACGTGCAAAAAAGCAAAAGTAAGAGGAGAGCGTCAACTTTCTCGCGACTTGCTCCGTATGCCCAGCGCGTTTTTGCCACTGGACGCTACATTCTGCACTGCGAGGGATTTGTTAATTAAAGTAGTTTTTGCGTTTAGAGACACGGGCGACCTCATCGCACCCGAAACAAAACATGTGGAGAAAACATTAATATGAACTCGGAAGTTTTTTTAAGCTTTCATGAGGCGACGCAATGTTTCCATCTCATGTCTATGCACGTTATTGTATATCAATGAAAAATCAATTATATGTAATCTATAATCGAAGGATGCTAAACGCATTAAAATGTACCACTGAAATTGATCGCAAAATAATTGTTATACGACCACATGATCCCAAAATTCTATGAGGCACAACAGGGAGAAAAATAACAAAAATATAAAAGGTATTATAACACGTACCTACACAGCTGACCGATAACTCTATTCCTAACAGAACGTTTAGAATGTTGAGAGAGATGAAAATTATAGGTTACGAAGAAGAGCGGATGAAGGCCTGACAACTACGCCAGTTTATTCATGTCAGATAATACCTACGCCGTTGACCCAATCTAGCTGTAGAATTGCTATAATCAAACTGAAAAGGGTGACTTTTTTTCATTTTCGAATAGTTATTAAAATAAGCGTAACACGACGACGAGAACAATTCCGTACAAATCAGCCCCGTCTACTAATTCATTATACTTCGTTACAATTTATTAAGTTTTTCCTAATTTAAAAGCGAAGAAATTATCCTGCGGGATCTCTATATCTCAGCCGAATACATCAATATTAAAACAAGCTATAGAAATGTAGAAATTTAGTCTTTGATATAAAAATATCTATCCGTGCGACATAATTTCAAATATCTTTGATTCGAGCATGTGCTCATTCGAACTCCGCGAAAACATCACTCCGTATCACTTACATGCAGAAGTAATGTGATGTACCAAGACAAATTGAGACAAGCAACGCGTAGATTTTCGAGGAAGTGTGTGGCGGAGTTTGATGGTTATTTCTACGATGATCTGATTATGTATCACTGGAATGAGCGATTTAGGCGCCTGCACAGCTTGAGGCAGCAAAGCTCTGCAAAGCGATGACTACTATAAGACTGGAAACAATACACTTCAACTGTAGCAGCTCAACTGACGGGTCCTCGCAAGCCGCTTCCTTATATACACCAGCCCCATGAAGCCATAAGCACTTTTTGCACTCTTTTAATGACAGACAAAAACATACGTCAGAACATAGCCGGAAAAATTGAAGAGCCATTTGGATTTCCAAACGATGGTTGAATTATCCATTAGACGACGACACTAAATCACGAAACAAAGCACATCGTCGACACCTCAAAGTTGAATTTAGATAGATAATTATTTGCCATAGTAATTATGAACGTTAGAAAATTACTTTTCGCAGCTGGAGAGTAATGTATTTCAATTTTTCAATCTCGTAATTTTCAATAGACTTTAAAGGACGCTAGGGCTACGAAAAATCGTCACTGCCACTTACAATGTCCAAATAGACACGAAAAACTTCAATCTCTGATCGTTAATCAAGTAAATGTGACCAGTGTGTAGTATATAGGAAATGCTGTACTGGTTTATCAAACAAGTGCAATAAATTGCCGCTCTCGGCTCTAACTTATTGCACTTGATCTAGCGATTTCTTCATGCATCCATAATGGTAATATTCATAGAGGGAAGACGTACGAACCTATGGGCGGATCACACATACGCAGAGCTTTATGAAGCTAAATTTATTCATGTAATTCAAAAGCAATCTGACATGCAATAAAATATAGTATCAAAGAGGCAGATCAGCACTCGTGTCACAATGAGGACGAAGAGGAGATATCAGGGATATGCCAGCAGATCTGTGACACTGAAGTAATAACAGAAACAAGGCTGAGCTCATAACCAATGGCAGGAAGATTTACACAGGCCAAATTTAGAGGCATCGGCTAGACAAGGGATAACGATACCAAAGATTACGACGGGTGTTGAGAATGAGTGTAACTAGTTCCACTAATGTTGAAAAGTAAACTTTTATTTTCCCATCTTTAAACCACTCGAAATAGTTTTACACTGAGAGGGCGAGATACGAATTTCACATATAACTCGAATCCATACGAAATGCAGTCCGAGAAATGTCTCAAGGTTGAACCATCGTAGAATCTAGTCGACTGAATATAACGAGGAACTCCAACAAAAACGATGACAATAAAGTGCCAAATCAGGAGCCAGCTAGGATAGTTTCAAACAACACGTAAATACCCAGTCCATTTTCCAGCCGCGACGAACAAGAAGGGCCTTCAAACCAGCAAGTCATCATCAGGAGGCGTCCTGAGTACCCCGCGCAACGAGGCCGTGCGTGAAAAAACTCTTACAAGTTCCCACCTCCGCCAGCCCATAACAGACGTCTTTCAAAACTGCAGAACTCGCCAATCAAAGATGAGAAATTATCCGTACGTCTATTCAAGCACGTTTTAAAGCACGGCTCGTGGTCCCTGGCAACGGTGTGGTGCGAGAAATTATCCGTACGTCTATTCAAGCACGTTTTAAAAGCACGGCTCGTGGCCTCTGGCAACGGTGTGGTGCCCAGCCTGTCTCTTATACACATCTAGATGTGTATAAGAGACAGATGTATGGACGAATGATTATGTGATGAGTGGACGAATGATTATGCAACCACGATGCAGGATTGCGGGTGGGCTCAGGGGACCTTCTATCAAAACTTGCCAAGTACATGTAGCGGCCTATTTCTCGTCTGAAATTTAAGGGTTTAGCTTAAAAAGCGACGGAGCTACTAACCCGTGAGTTTTTAATAGCACGGACCTCCATCACCCAGTTGTACCACCTTCACCCAGTTGTACCACCAGCACCCAGTTGTACCACCAGCACCCAGTTGTACCACCAGTACCCAGTTGTACCACCACCACCCAGTTGTACCACTGTCTCTTATACACATCTAGATGTGTATAAGAGACAGATGGACATGAGTGCCTTGATGATGTATGGCCATGAGTGCCTTGATGATGTATGGACATGAGTGCCTTGATGATGTATGGACATGAGTGCCTTGATGATGTATGGACATGAGTGCCTTGATGATNCACACGCCACTCTCACCGCCCCCACTCGCCACTCACACCACCACTCTCACCGCCCCCACACGCCACTCTCACCGCCCCCACTCGCCACTCTCACCGCCCCCCTCTTTTTATATCTATATCAGCGCGCCTATTGTTTGGTGTGGCCAGAATTAGCGACAAAATCTTTTCAGGAAGATGAGCGAACGTTCGATGATCAAGTCAGGCTATAGTACAGGGCAGAGGGGTGGCATGAATCAATGATGAGATATCAACATACTGGGGAACCGTGACAATAAATACTGACACAAAGAGATAAACGTTAATTTATTGATAGTGGAAATGATCAATGGATGCCGAGATTTTTAACGCGCGTTGCTCAGCATTATCAATGTGCTTGCCCTGTAGACATCGCAAGCATTCTTGTCCTGCACGGTCTATAGTAGTTGGGGGCCAGTAATACCGCCATCCATACACACTCAGTCTGCACGATCAACACTCCTTCCACTCTCACTTATTACACCCGCCACTCATACACACTCACTCTGCACGATCAACACTATCGCCACTCTCACTTATTACGGCTGTCACTCATACACACTCACTCCAGTAGCTTGCCACACTCTCTAATCCCACTCCGCGCGCTCACCCCACTCACCAGTCCCACTCCGCGTGTTCACCCCACTCACCAGTCCCACTCACCGTGCTCACACTCACCACAGGTATGCAAGAAAATGATCAACGCGTGAATGCAGTTTCTTAACCACACGTACATTGATGTATGAAGAAGCGTGAAGCAAAGCAACGCGATCACACTATTACACTTTTGGAGTAAACGGGCTTACCTTTTGATGATCACCTGTTGCACTGAACGTAGTATAGTATTTGTTGAATTATATTACAAGCCCTCCCGCCCCCCAACAAAAAAAAATTAAAATAACGATATTAGCATTAAGAGTAAAATCCATAGGCTAAAAACAGCAACAATGTGTAAAGACAGAACCGAAGACTCGTGATGAACTGTATAGAAAGCAGCAAGTTTGTTTTGCGTTACAGTATATGAAGAAAAGCATTCAAGCTCACCCGAAAACTGCACGTTAGCTATGCCTGCGCCTTGACAGTATTTACTAAGTAACTTCAATATGACCGTAATTTGTAGGATCATAAACAAAAACATCATTTAGAAGCGAAATCATCTTAATCAGGGGAGGTAGAGAAAATATTTAAATAGGACATCAACATCATGCAGGGTTGGCGATTTTTTTGATTTTTTTTAAAAAATCAAAAATCAATGATTTTTTTGATTTTTTCATTATTTTTTTTGATTTATTTGATTTTTTTGATTTTTTCACCTTTTTTGTCTTTTTGAAGTGTTGTTTTTTATGTTGAAATTAGCCTACTGACAATAACAGTATGTGGATCATAATGGATGGCTAGAAAGGGCACTTATTGCCTTCAATAATGGCCAACAGGCCAAGGTTTTGTTTACCACTTAGGGATTTTTGGGTAAACAATTATTGATAAGTCTATTCATTAGCTTTGTAAAGTTTATATGGAGCAAGGTAATGGAGCTAAATATTGACCATTTAACTGGCTTCAATATACAAAAACACTTCAGGAATGCAGATCTTCTAAACATTGAAGAGTCACATAACAGATAGGTAGCTGATAGCACAGTGCACAGCACTATCAATAGATCTATAAGCTAGCTAACACATTTAAATTGTATATTGTAATCAATATATAACAAATAGTCAAATAGCTTTAAAGACTACTTATAGCCTTATAAGAATTAGCTAAGCTGCTAGCTACGTACAACGTATTGTACTCTTGATGCCTCTGTACCAAAACCATTCCATTTATTGGAACCTAATACACACTAAAGGCAACAAGTTTATATACCAATTTGTCATTCATAGTACATTTATACTAAACCATGAATAACAATACCTCAATATAAATTAAAGACTGCCACTCAATATTTTTAAATATATGAAAAAATCAAAAAAATCAAATAAATCGAAAAAATCAAAAAAATCATGATTTTTTTATAAAAAAATCATGTGATTTAATCACATGATTTAATCATTTTGATTTAATCATTGCCAACCCTGACATCATGCAAGTCCTCCTTAATTACATGCCTTCCTTACAAATAATTATATCTCAGGAAATTTAGGAACCGCCGATGGGTGACCGTCGGCCAAGCGGTGCTGCGGTGGCTATGATTTTCAACAGGGGTACAATAAATTCAATAATGTGTATAAAAGTGCATTGCTACCAGGAAAACAAGTTTCCTTCGCTTCACCGTTCCCTCGTTGCGTGACTAACGGGAAAAAGACCTCCTGTTCAAAAGGAGGATTCTAAAAATATTCTATCGATCTTATTTCCTTTACTCGGAGCCGCTTGTTCACTAGCTGAGACATCGCAATCATAGAAGCGCAACTTTGTTATTGACAGATCGTTAAACAGCGTCGAGCTACCAAAGAAGATTAGAACCACATTCTAAATTCATTGATGAAACGCTAAATGCTTCTAATGAATAAATGGTTTATATAATAAAATATAAAGTAGAAAATTGGGAAAAAATTTAGTAAAATATCAGAACCCGAGTCATGGTGGATTCCTTGCAGCAATATTACAAAGGAAAATTTGCCGCGTGACTAGTCCCGTAATATACTTTTAAAATATCTGTCAACGTTGCTCAAACAACAAATCTCTTACACGAGACTTTATCTACTAATGTGAAAAAATTTACTAGTGACAACACAATTGATGATATTGTACATAATCTTTGAGTCGATGATATTAACGATGGAGGCAGAGGCAGCATGCAGTACAGGAACAGATGTATTGAAGGTCGAGCAGCATCTGTGTAAACGCGTCTGCCCGCTGCATATGTAGTTTAAAAATATTGATCGACCGCGCGAGTCTTGGTTTATATATGCAAGAACTTTACCTTTCAAGTTTTTCGTGGTTATCGGTACCCTAAATCTCTCTATATGTATTCCACATTTAAATAAAAAAAACAAGCTTAAACAATACAGTTATTTAAATTGATATTTCTCAAAGCAACAAATATATTCAAGGATAACATAAATTTGAGCGAGCATCTGTCCTGCCAGACATGAGGGATCAGATGACGAAGTAGCAAGGCAACGATCTTAACTCTGATTGCATGGTCTAATGGTGCAAAATTACATGCGCGCTAAATTACATCTGCACATACGATGGTCAAAATATGAAGGTATAATATGATAGCGCATGAAACTGCAAGGACTAAACCGCCGTCCTTCAAAAACACTCAGTCACGCACAGACAAAAAATTTAGTCTAGCATGCTACTTTGGGGGCAAAAAATTGCACAAATTTCAAAACCAAGTTCTGGAAAAATTTCTATAGTAAATAAAACGATGAGTTTCAGGCTGAGATAAATTTGGACTGAAATCAATATTCGAGCAGAACTTGGACAGGTTGTAGCCGTTAATTATCAACATTGTTTGAGTATCGCTTCCCATTTCCTTATGATTTAACAAATTCTTAGCTCATTATATAGGCTAAGAAATTTACCTGCGTTAGATGGGTCGTAAGGACCAATACGACCCCATAAGGGTCGTATTGGTCCCATACGACCCATAAGGGTCGTATTGGTCGGTGAGGGACATTGCGTCGAACGTTTTTTTCTTTTACGCGTGCGAAATTAAATGCAGACGGAAAGTTTAACAGACCCAACGTCCTAATCACGCTATGATAATTTCCTACATAACAATCTTAAATCTTGTATTTAGACGCAAAAACGTCCCGAAAGTGACCAGCAGGCCTGTTGGGCGACTCTCAAAAGCTTCTATAATTCGTTAATAACGGCCACATTTCGCATTAAAAAGTTTTCCATCGAATATCTTAGGCGATTGGAGTCTTCTGGCAGGAGAGGCTCGCGCGCCCGTAACTGTCGATGGTATCAAACGTGTAACACGAACCATCACCTGCATTAGTGTATCATTCACTAGCAATGAAGAACAAAACCTACTATTATGACGCATAGATAATTGTTCGCTAGATGATTATTGCATTGAAAAGTTAAATTTTAGTCATTCATCTCACATAAAGTGAGATTAATGAGCCGTCGCGTTCAGTTTCATGTAGCTGCATTTAGCTGCACGGCCTCCTCCAGCTCAAAATAAATAAAGTTGATACGCAATTGAAAATAACGCACAGTATGCACTACCGGTAAAACATTATTCAATTTTAATTTTATATTAATTAATTTATGCAGATTGACTAAAATTGTGTATCTAAAGAGACTTTGACACCCATGGTAATGGTGAAAACATGTTGGGTTCCCAAGTATTACATCTAACAATGAGAATAGATAAGCCCGTGCTTGTAAAGATCGAGCAGTATGGATCTCTGAGTCCACAAGCCTCCCTCCGCCGGCCTTGACCTAACGCACAGCGCCGCAGGAAAGCTGCTGCGGCCTGCAGAAGATGGCACGAGGAAGGAGCAGGTTGCTCGTCCGTTACTATAGGGGCGTCCCTTCACCAGAGCCTCGTCAAGATTTGCTCCACAGTCACACTTTTGCTTCTTAGGGGCGTCCCTTCACGAGAGCCTCGTGAAGGTTTGCTCCACAGTCACAGATTTGCTCCATAGGGGCGTCCCTTCACCAGACCCTCGTCAAGATTTGTTCCACAGTCACAGATTTGCTCCATAGGGGCGTCCCTTCACCAGACCCTCGTCAAGATTTGTTCCACAGTCACTTCCACAGTCACCGATTTGCTCCACAGTCACCGATTTGTTCCACAGTCACCGATTTGTTCCACAGTCACCGATTTGTTCCACAGTCACCGATATGTGTAGACTTTTGCCAGCGCTGAGTTTAATTACGGTTGCGTATGCTAAAGACAGAAGCTTCAATATTTGGGAGGCCAGAGTGTAGAACACGTTTTTAAGAAGCCTTCTTCACAAGTAAAGTAAAATGTACATCGAGAAGTAAGAACGGATATTGTGTTAGAATTATATGAACGCGATTTATCTAATTCTGAGCCGTGCTGTCGATGATATCTTATCACAACTGAACGAAGATTAATCGATTTAATAACGTAAAAAATAGACGTAGGTTTAGAATTAATGTAAAATGGGGGGATTATTTGAAGAGCGTGATTATTTACGCGCAAAACAAACAAATTTTTCAGGAATAAATAATTGATTCTTGAGCAGTTCCTGGGCTGCTATCACTACATTAGGCACTAGGCAGCGTGCTGAAAAGAGGTCTAAGCGGAGGACTTACGGGAGCGTAATTTAGGAAATTAAATGACAGCCACTAAAACCATCCTTAAAATTTTTTTTAAGGATGCATTTTAGGCGACATTTTTATGGCCCAGAGTTCAAATTTCCCGTAACCGCATACGGCCTAAGAGATCTGCCGTACCAAACAGGCCTACCTCGTGCTCGGTCTGGTGTTGTGTGCCGAGTCGTGGCTAACAACGGCCGCTGCTACTGTATCTACTGTCTACCAACGGCCGCTGCTACTGTATCTACCTGTCTCTTATACACATCTAGATGTGTATAAGAGACAGGTGCAGCCACTACCGCACCTCGACATGCTCCAGAGTGAAGTCCTTGAGATGAGCGAAGCCCTTAAGTAGTTGGCCGGGCGTGGCGATGATGATGTCGGGCCTCTCAAGTACTTCCTTCCATTGTACATTACTGCGCATGCCAGCAGCCACCAGCACGCTCGTGATGGTTGTGTACTTCGTCAGGTTGCGGCACACCTCAAACACCTGTGCAAATAACGGGCGTGTAGCAGAGCCTCAATTTCTCAATATCACGAACAATAAACCATAAATAACAATTATCCATTGCACAAAAAATGAAGTAAAAAGCCATTTAATCAGGTTGCGTCGCAACTAATTTTCCTACTCAAATAATTTTGCATTTGTATGCTATTTCGCCATTCAATGAAAATTACTTGAATGCATGAGCTAAATATGTTTAAATATGTTAAATTAAATATGTAGTTTTCGATAAATACATTAGAGCCTTAAATAACAAATGATAAAAATGGAATAAGAGAAGACAATGCAATAAGTGGACAGCCTGAGCGAGGTTCATACTCGTAGCTGTCTTTCACAAGTGAACAGCAGGAGTAATATATCCCTTATGCTACTGGGTGGATAAGAGCCTCACCATTTTTTATGCGTTTCACACGTCGTAATTTAGGCAGCAAGAGTGCATAAGAAATAGCTATCATGAACTGATGCACATACAGAACACAAGCACATGGCGAAGCTAAAGCACATACCTGCACACCTAACTCTCTGGTAGGCACCAGGACCAGAACACGAGTCGCCTTCACTGGGTTCTCCTCGAGCTGCAGTAGCCGCTCTAGCACCGGCAGTAGGTAGGCGGCGGTCTTGCCAGTGCCTGAGGACGGGTGGTTAATATCAGAGAAGTAGTAACCGAATTTAGACGAATGAGACTCATAATATAATGGCATAATAGATTAATAGATATCTAGAAACATTAATGTTTCTGATATTGAACAGGGTTGTACTAGGTATCTGCCCCGGAGAGCTGCCCAAATAACTAACCAGGCAGTTGTTTTTGACATTAAAACCTGAAGTTGTTGACACATGAAATCAAAAGGAAGGTTTCACAGACAACTAAATGTAAATTGAGCAAATGTTTGAGTTTATTTCGGCATTACAATGTTTACGCTAGATTTTCCTTCTTCAGAATTGCATAGTTACTTTGCTGCAGAAGCTTTAAATTACAACCATTATTTAGGCTCGTTGCGATCAATAGTTTCCATTTCATCGATGTCTAGATGAAACACACTTTTTGAGCAATAATTGTATTTATGTATGTTGAGAATATTTGATGATAATCTCTACAAAAAGAATGACGAAATTCTTTTGGATGGAAATTAATATAAATTCAATTATTATAAGCCACATATAACTGTTCTAATTCTCAATAAAAGCTAGGCCAGTCGAGCAATTTGAAATATTGGATTTTGTACAACCCTGATATTGAATGAATAAGTTCTCATCTAAAGAGAAGTTATGACAGAAGCCCACAAGCTCCCACATATGCTAATGAGCTTTCTCTGACATTGTTGAGACGAAAAAACTGATGTGTAGCGAAAAAATCCAAAACCATGAACTTATCAGCCTAAATATCAAACAAGGGGTGACAATAACTATGATTTTTTTCTAAATTCTATCATTTTTAGCGCATTTTCTCATTTATGGAAAAAAAGCACTATTGTGCTCGCCATGTCCGTCCGTCCGTGACCTCAAGTTTTCGTCGACGAGAAAATGTGCTCTCTGTCACTCACTGCAGTGAGTACTGAGTTATATTTTTTTCTAAATTCTATCATTTTTTTCTAAATTGTGCCCACCTGTGGCCGCGCAGCCACACACATCTTTGCCAGCCATGGCCACGGGGATGGTGGCAGACTGGATGGGGGTGGGTGAGGTGTAATCCATCTTCTTGATAGCCTGGGCAACAGAACAAAGAACTCAACAATAAGACACGAGGGTTTGAATTTATAAGGTTTAACCTTTAAAAATAAATTTAAAATTCAATTAAGTAGAATTAGTACAAAATTATTCAATTTTTAGAACATATAAATGCATAGTTTCTACAAAGTGGAACTAATGCATAAAAAAAATGCATCATGTCCAAAGTATTTACTTAAAGAAATGCATTACAAACTAAATCAGGTTAACAGCAAAATTTTCCTTGAATGATCCCAAAAATTCTTGGTTTTGCTGGCATTTCTTTAATGGCGAAATTCAATACAAAACTGTTCAGAGTTCATACAATCAAACACAGATGTGTGTAGAGTGGAATCTGAGCCTGGAAATTATTAGGCTTAAAAACAAAATCTTAGGAGACGCTGACATAATATGTTAAACAAAGAAAGCTGACCAGCATTAGTTTTTCATGAAGATGCATGGATTCAAAAGTGAGTGAAGTATCTATAGGTGCACTGTCCTTGAAATATTCTTCTATATTCTTCTGTTCTTCGTCCAGCTTCGGAGCGATTTGCTGCATCCTCTTGAGACGTTCCAGACGCTGCATCTCTGAGAGCTTGACACGCACAGCTCCTGATCCAAGAGCAAACAGTTAACATGAGGCCAAAAAGCTTATTCAAATTGCACCACAGATGGAAATTTTTAAGCTAGAATCGTTTAAAAATAAGTCAATTACTATTTAAATGCTAATTTTAACAATGCAAATCTATTAAAAATCAATATTTAAGAACATGATAAAGATACTTGAGATTAACTGCTGACATAAAACCTTTAGATGCAAAGTTCATATTTATATTTTGTTACATATTATTTAATACTTATATTTATATTACAACAATTTCAAGGATAGCAATATCAGAGAACATGGCACAAATAATTTTATATCACTGATTTGTTTTCCAAGTTGCCACATGACAATTATTTGCTCTCTAATGTGGTTTATATGCAGGTACATTTACCTTTTTGAGCCTTAATGTTGGCATCCACTTCAGTCCGGATATCATCTATCATTGATATTTTGTGCTGTAAAATACAATTCAAAATATTTATACATTAAAATGCTTTTTTCATTACATTGTGATATTCCAAACATGGTTCCAGTTTCATGATATGAATATGAGATGAATGTGCATGAATAGAAATAAATCCATTCATTACATAGAGAAACAAAGAAATTGCAACTAGTTTACAAAGAAAAATTTGGCTTCATAAATAGTTTAATTCAATAAATAATTAATTGTTTATACACCTGCCAAGGATTTTCAATCATTCATTTCTTTGAAGCAAAAATATCATTGGCAAATTAAGTGGCAGCCATAGAATCAGAGTAATTCACAAGTTTCAAAGCAAAAACCCTGGCTTTATAAAAATTATATATGTCAAGGGAATATTTTGATGTAATTATCATCTATAGAAATTTGTATCAATATCTATGTGAAAATTTTTCAATACAACAGCAGGGTTTTCACCTTTTTAAGATATTTGTTGATGAGATTCTCAAGATTTTCATTAGCATTGCCTCGAATATATTTGACAACATTAGTGGATAATCCAGGGAAATTCTTCTTATCTCTCTTGATTTTATCCGCAGCAAGTTTTCTTTTATTTTCTTTGGGCTGTACTTCCCCTTCATCAGCGAGGTCACCCAAGAAATCCACATTTTTCTTACGACTCTGAAATGGAAGATTGTGTGTAACACTTTTGATTCAAAGTATATTAGTGATCTATCATGCATATATTTTGAGAATACAGATTTGCTTCCTTGAAGCATGGCACTGAAAATATATGGGCTGTTTGGACATGAACGTTTGACTTTACTCATTTCACTTATATTGGAGGAATCAAGCAACATTAAAAAATTATGCCAACAATAATGACATTAAAATTTTGAAAAGTAATTGCTTCTACTTACTTTACATTTACCTCATTTCTTCACTTATGGTGTAAGGTTTGGATGCATAAAATTTATGTTTTGCTTTTTAATGTCAGATCCCATATGCATCTTGTTCAAGCTCCTTAAGTAGATAATTATTCCTTGCAATTAGTACCTATGCTTTTGCAATACTTTGTTTCAAATTCTAACCAATAGCCATTTCATTGAACTGTATCCTAAATTCAGTTTTATTTGTCAGTACCAAAATAATACAAGAATGATTTTACTCTCATCATTATCCGTTTCCCAAAAAGGTTGTTGCTAACCTACCAACTAAAACATGTAACATGTTTTAGTCATGTTGTGACTAAAACTAACATATGACTGTGTGACATGTTTGCCTCACACCCAAGAGACACATGCAAAGTGAGTGCACTGCACTATAATTTTAAGAATTGTAATTCAGAACTCTTAGTGACAATTACCATCAATGAAAATGCATGATTTACAGTTTGAACTTGCATGCAATGTTAGGCATTGCCTTAAGTTTGACAATTTATGCAAGAGATCAAAGATCTTCAATCAGTGTGTAGGTACATAAAAATTAGCAATACACACTATTTACTAATGGGATTCAATTATACTTTAGATCAAAACCAGGACATATGCTCACCCGCTTTGAGAATGGATCACTGTGTTCAAGCTCTGAAAAGCCATCATCAGGTATTGATCTCTTCATGATGAGGATTAACACTAGAAACTTTTACCTGAAAAAAATAGAAATTATTATGCATTGGACAAATTCATCAACGCACAAAAAATGTATAAAATTTGCAACTGTAAAATAACTTTTGGCTTTAGTTTAATAAAAGAGGGTTTATAAGTTGTCCCAACTGCGGTACACAGAGACCAATATGATAATGTGCCTTGGCCTTTGATCAATAGTGGCAAAATCAGGACTCTGGGTGACCAAGTCCTATGTGTACATAGACCACCAAAGTAACATGATTTTCAGGCATTACGGTATCATAGAGATGGTGAATAAAATTTTTAATGAAATAATGGAATTAAAATGAACTGAAATATAATAAATAAAGTCTTAATAAAGTCTCTTAATTGCCACTATGTAGAGAGATATTTTCAAAAATTTGTGAATTGTGGAAATCACAATTCAACAATTAGATGAGAGCCCTTGGCAAGCCCTAGAGTAGAGAGTTATGTAGATCCAATATTTGGAATTAATTTTCAACAATTTGCAGGCAAATATGATTCTATGGATTAGTTTCAAAAAAATGCTAGCAAAATTTGTTTTTTTTTCTTAATTTTTTTTTACAGAAGAAATTTGGCAAGGTGGCTGATATTGTTCATGAGCATGCCACTCTGGAAAATTGGAAAGAAGCCACTCGTGAATGAGACAAAAAATCCTGTGCTTGCATTCAATTACAGCCATTTTTAAGCCACTTGCTCAATTCTTTCATAATTGATCCCTTCATGATTTGAGCTTTTGAGGGTTGTGTGAAAATGTAAATAATAAGAAAAATTGAATATGGATGAAACTTATCCAAAACTCCAGCTGATATTTTTACAGGTCACAATGAGCAAAAATTATAAAATGTTTTTCAAATAGATGTAACAAGTTTCACTATCTTATCATCTTCATAATTAGAGAATGACAAGAAAATTTCATATATACCATCAAACAGGTTAAAAAGGGACGGTTTTGAGCATTTTTTGTTAGTAACTTCTTACCATGAAACATTTCAGAAACAAATTTAGGCTCATTTTATAGCTCTTTGCGAGGGCTATCCAATGGCATCTTCAAAAAAATTCCATATGCTATTTGTAAGGTGCTAGATGCAATATAAAAGGCTCCTGAATTAATCTTGAAATGGGGTAAAAAGGGAATAAATAAAAACTCAATGAAATAAAACTCAATTTCAAATATTTGAAGCATGCAGAGTGTACTCATCCATTACTAACAGTACTCTGAAGTCCTCCTCTTTCATTGTAGACGATGTAGATGTAAAATAAATGACATTTTCTGTGATTTCGACTTGTTTTTCCTTTATTTATATGATATTACCATATTCATTAATTACCGTATTATTAATGTGATATTACTGTATCCATGGACATGCCATTGAGCATTGACAACGACCTTGTCCACTGCAAGCTTCATATCAGCAGCCATGTAGCATTTCTTCTGTATCTGTAAGCTTACAGGATGGTTTGTAATTTTGCACAATTTTAATCAAGCCTAGTGATTTCACTATAACAAAAAAGATTGTGAAAAACGTACCTGAAACAGAAAATATTTTAGTGACAACCATCATATGTTTTGAAGAAATAAATCATAGTTTAGGTCAATTACTTTTCATTCTATGATGCCCGGTGCACAATTCTATATATGGCATTCTATGTACAATTTTGTGACAACCTATGATGCACTCATTTTTTGATAAGTGAATTTTTTTCGCAGAGCGAGGTAAATGTACTCAAAATTCTTTGTTGTTAATCAATTTCTTTGTTAACTGGAGCCTTTGCTAACTGAGGTTCTACTGTAAATGCATTTTTAAAGGTGTCTCTAATTACCCCGGTCCCCGGGGGGTGTCCCTTTTTACCCCGTTGTGCGACAATGGCTGCCTTTTTTTTTTAATGAGATAGGCAAATTCTGTCAATTACATTTTTAAGCCAACACCTGGGTGCAACTTTACTGTAAGAAAAATTTTCAATATGGCAAATATTTTTTGCTCCAGACCTTATCAGAGGTACCATAAAATGGGGTAACTTAGACCACTTTTTCTTTATAAATGATGCCATTTTTTACTAGCTAAATTAAACTTGAATTGAAACATGCAAAATACAGGTCTATACTCTAGCTTCACTCACCATAAATTGCTGGCTCCTGCCTCTCATAGTCTTTATGTAATTTCAAAAAAAGTGATGGTCTTTGTTACCCCAGCTCTTGGGGTAACTTAGACCGGGTGGTAAAATCAATTATATTTTTTGGTAAAATAACTCCAAATAACTCCAGGTTTTGGTGCATAGTAGTAGAACTCTTCTAGTTACATATGCAAATGACAAACTTGAGGAAAGTGTCATAGTTCGCAAATGGGGGGCGCCGCCGCAGAATGAGGGAAATGTGACTTCCTAATGGCAGCCCTGACAGGGTAAATATTGACTGGCTTGGAAATTAAGTTGAAATTACCATATATAAGACTCTGTAGAGTCTGAAACATTAAGAAAAAACATAATAGGCTGTCAAACATAAAATATGTTATATATGGTAATTTTATATTAACTTCCAAGCCGGTCTATGTTACCCCATCAGGGCTGACATTAGGTGGTCTAAGTTACCCCATTTGGGGGCAGCGCCCCCCATTTGCAAACTATGACACTTTCCTAAAATTTGTCATTTGCATATGTAACTAGAATAGTTCTACTACAATGCATCAAAACCTGGAGTTATTTAACCAAAAAATAAAAAAAATTGGAGGGGGTATTCTGACAGGCTTTAAATAAAAGCTTTTTTTCATGGGTCACATTTTTAATTTTTTAACCTATTAGATATGCAAACTTTTTAAATCTTTCTATTGTGTTATGTAGCCTCAGTATTAGGCCTTTAATGCCCATTGACAAAATTTTTCTATGTCAAATAGTTTTTGAGTTGTGAGGGTTTTTGTTAAAAAAACGAAAAGTGGTCTAAGTTACCCCGCCGGTCTAAGTTACCCCATTTTACGGTACTTTTCCAAAATCACACTTTTCACACTTTTTTTCAACGATTTTTAAGAGATAGTAAATGTTTGATTTCTTGACTAGCTTCATACATAATAGATAGTAAAAATGTTGAAGTTTACGCCACTATTTTTAGTTTTGCAATATTTTGATTTGTTTAGCCAGGGCTGGAAAAGTCCTATTTTTGTCTGATATATCACAGCTCTAATATCATATAATTTCAGTAGGTATGAAATCTTGCGGCTCGAATGTCATAAATTTTTGTTTGGTTGAAAAATCGCGGTTTGCACTTCGCAAACATGTCACTTCATAAAATTTTCAACTTCCGCAATCCGCATTGCTTTACCGTTCCCGCAACAATATCCTGCAGAAAAACATAAACATTGTAATGCAAACAAATCAACTAAACTTTTGTTGAAGATTGCACATAGTTGCGGTCATGTCAAAGCGGTCAGACTGCAATAACACATGCTCAACTTACAGTAAAGACAAATTTTATCTTTGCCATTTGACTGTTTTAGGGTAAAATTAGAGATTTGAGGTAACATGTGCATGGACTTTGTAAATAAATTTGCACCTTGTAAATGGCTTTTCATGGCCAAGCTATGGAATTCACGGCTTGGTGAAATGGAATCACGGCTCAAAGAAATGGAATCATGGCTGGTAAATCCATAAAACCACGGCTCGAAAAATTCAGTCGCGGCTTGCCAAGTACCTAGATATATTCCACGCCTGTTTAGCTGCTACAACATTTCTCTGAAATGTGGGACACGCATCCCGATTTACCCCGCCTGTCCCTTTTTACCCCGTTTGATGGTACTCAGAGGCTTGAGACTGATCTAAACCAATCAGAACTTGAGTTGCGCATACAGTGATCTATTTATAGCCATTTATTTCTTGCTACGTCCTCAAGCCTTAAGGTGTCTGGCTGCTCTGGCATAGTGACAAACCAGAGATTTTTTAGAATCAGTTTATTTATAAATTTCTCATTTACTTGAGGTTTAAATCAATTTCTTAAGTATGATAATGCTGGTATCCATGATACTTTACTGGTCTACTTATGGGACTCAAAAATGAACTTGGGACTTGGGAGCAGGAAGGAATTCTAATATTGACGGTTCATATATTATTCCCGATACACCTACACCAGTTTTTCGATACATTATTTGAGGCAAAAAAAATGAACTTCTTATAGGCTTAAAACACGTATGGGTATGCTAAGTTTCTATAAGGTAATTCACTTGGAAATGTTGCGTGCCAGCAAGGCTGCAGGCACAGCTTCCACTCAACAATTAAAATTATACAAAGTATTAGTTCATTAAAGTGTGTCTCTTAATATGACTGCAAAGAAGTAAACTTAATAAAGTAATTACAGCTACCGTGACTACGCTGTCAAGCAGACTTTTCCATGATGCACACACTAAACACGCAATTCATGGGAGCGAGACTAAATAGAACAACGAAAGCAGGTGCCCGGCATGCAACTACGAAAATGAATGATGACTGCGGCAGCGATGGCACGGTTCATAACGTTAATATACTCAATGCAAGAGAATGATTAATTATGATATTTCTGATAGAGATTTGAAATATTTTCGGAAGCCTAAAACTATAACAAATTATTTTGTTACTTTGACATGGTTGATTTCAAAATATATATTTTAATGTGAATTCATGAAAAATGTTTAAAATAAATTGAATAATGTTCATTTATATCTATAGGTGGGAGTAATTTGAATAAACAACTACGAATCGATTTATTATCCTTTAAATAAGAATCTTTGCATTGAAACTCCTGGAAGATGTGTCCACCGCAATATTTGTACAGTGGTATAAAGAGTCAAAGCCGTCAACCGATCGTTGGCGGTTGGATGGCCGCAAATATGTTGCATCGTTCTACCTTTTACAGTCAATAGAACCTAAATAAACTCTGTTCATCAAAAGGACAAAAAGCTTATGTATCAAACATACGTGGTAGTACAATAAATTTTGAGATCTCCAGTCATGAGACTCAAATTCATACTCATAGGTGATCTTGAATTTCTGCACTGTGTTCAATTAAGCAATTTGTAAAATCATAAATTTCAAATAGGTACCAACTTTTTCAATTTAATTCTGGATGAGTCGCATCTGTTGAATTCTAATAGGGATCATTAATTTTTGCATCATATTTCTGAAAATCAAGTATTGCATTTCTTTTAAATTAAAAACATTCTTTTACATCAAAAACAATGATTTTTTCTTACAGCTTCTTTGATAATTGATGATCTGACTCATATAACTTAATACTTCAAATTTAATGATTTTGTCATTTTGATGACTAAACTTTCTTTGGTTCATTAAAATAAAATAATTACTGCTTTACAACACCCCGATCCTGCACACACACGAAACAAAAATATTAGGGGTCACTTACAACCCACTGTGCTGAGAGTGGATGAATATTGCAAGATCTTTGGCGACGCTTCAGTAGCAAAATTTACGCCTTCAGAAGATCTTGCCGACACTTTTAGATTTAAATTCTTGCATTTAATATATTTGTCTGTCTTCGGCCAACTATTTAAAAAAAAGTAAGGTTTCCAGTAATCCGGTATGTTGGATGGATCAGGATGCAGTGAAGCTTGTCCGGAAATCCGTTGCGATGAGTTCCCACAAAAAAAATGTAAACATCAAGTTTATGATTACAAAGTTGCGGTCACATTAGAGCGGTCAGACTATTATCACATGTTCAGTTGACACTTGCTGTACAATCTGACTGTTTCTAGGGTAAAATTAGTTATTTGGGGTAACACGTGCATGCAACCTTGTAAATAAGTTCGTGGCTTGTAAATAGTTTTTCATTACTCAGCGTAAATGGCTTTTCATTAAAAATTACCCGGCGACGCATCTTAAAATTACACGGCAACGCTAATGGCTTAAAAACCCATATATTGGCGATGCTGCATCCACCCTCTGAACCCTGGCTTACAACCAGCTTATAAACAACCAACGTTTTCTAAAAGATACAAGACGTTCGAAAACTCGCCATGGGAGACAAAATCATTCAGGATTTGAAGTGAAGTTATTAAGACAAATTCAACATTATAGGGCAAAAACATGAATAAATTTGTATTTAGAAGCGTATCAATTGGTGTTTAAATTTTGAAACAATTTTCCATCATTTAAATGTCACTGTGAAATGTGGATCAAATCTATTTATTATGAAATTGAACTTTACAAGACCAAAACAAGTTGTCTGACACCGTCTGACCGTCTTGTCTAATGTCAACAGTCAACACAATGTTGCCATACACCGTGAAAGATTAGCAGTTTATCCCATCATTCCGTTTGGATTCGAGAACTTTGTTGGTATTGGTGAAATCGTGAGAATTTTCTGCAAAAGTTTATGTAATTTTTATTTTTATTTTGGAACATATTCATTACAAAATTTGTCGATACGGATACACGACTAATGTATGTATTGGAGGGAAGAGTTGCCAACTTTTTACCGGAGGAACGATCGGAGACTTCGTCAAAGACGGACGTACGTGAGTAGCTCTCTTTAAACTAATCAATTTTGTATCTGATTCGATAGTTTGTAGGTTACTTTCACTTAACTTAGGAATAGGAAGATGGAAAAGGGGAAACGTAGAAAAAAAAAGTAATAGCCATTCATCTGGATCGACTGATGACAATGCAGACTCAGACATGTCTCAGAGTCAGTCAATACTCGTGTCCGGCCCGTCAGGCTTAGCGATAAAACATGCAGCAAACCAGAGCATCCATTCTGACTCACCTGTCTCTTATACACATCTAGATGTGTATAAGAGACAGATATGAGCCCAACTTTATTAACTATACAACAATATACAAGCATAGAGAAGATGGAACAGTGGGTGGTGGCCTGGCAATACTAATAAGAAGCGATATACCATATCTAGATCTCACTCTGCAGCCTTTCCTACCATCTTCCTTCAGGGTGCGTACCGATATTGAGAAAAAAAAATCCAGGACTTTTCCAGGACTCTCCATGATCATCAGTATAATTTTCCAGGAGTCGTATACGACAGGTTTAGCATGACTGAAAGAGTAATCGTGCATATTCCATCATCTCCCAAAGTTGATAACTTAAACTAGCAAACGTGTAAATGCATAGAGCGGGCAGACACAGAGGATCAAAAATGACACAAATCTAGAAATCAAGCCCACACTTTTATTATTATGAATTCAATAGTGTCAAATCACAACAAATATTGAATAATGCACTCAATATTGCACATGATAATGTCAATAAAGTTCAGAACACGATTCAACACCACTATACCCTAACATTCAACTGGCAGCTATTTCATCAACTTTTTCTTTAATGTTCAGTTCAAGAGTGTCTAGCTCCTGTTGCTTTGTTTTCAAGGATCGCCTCATGGCGTTGAACTTTGCGATAATTTTCAAATCCCCCTTTCTCTCCATTGCTTCTGCATATTCATCTGCTGCTTGCTCAAGCGCCTTGACGCCCTCCTCCGTACGCCTTTTCTTCTTCTTCAGTTCATCTAGCTCATTCAACAGAGCCTTCCTCTTCTGGGTTTTCTGGGCCTTCGCATTCTGCTCTTTCTCTTCTGCCAAATAATTATTGTAGGCTGTTTTGGCACTATCAGCTGCAAGCAGCATCTTCTTGGTGATGGTCATCTTGTTCAGGCCACCAACATGTGCAACATGATCAACCACAGCACGCAGGGCAACCAACGTTTGTTCTTTCATGTTCTGCGTCATGATTTCCTTGTTGAACGAAAACCCTCTTTCAACCGTGGCTTGGCCATGAGAGAGGAGCATGAACATCTGCACTACATTCCAGAGCTTCTTTTAGGTGCTCTTTGACAGGATGGCATGCCAAAAAGTGTCCAGTCGATCAGAAGTTGAAAATTCTTGAAACTGTGCGTTCAATTCACTGCAATGTTGTGATTCATCTCTAAAGTTGCACATCTCATCCACTACACCATCCACCTCTGTGTTAGGGAATCTCTTGGCATCAACAAGCAAATTTTCTTCAACTGTGTCTTGTTGGCTTCCTTACAGTCCTTCTTGATGAAGACTTCTGGCACCAGCCATCTCAGGTTCCTACCAAGGACATACCTGATAGGGCTCTTGTCAGTAGCTTTTGGACTACAGCCTGCATGAAGTCCCGCGCTTGTGTCTTGAAAGTGAGAACTTGCAGTGCACTTGCTTTCTTGTCTGCAAGCTGTTTTTTTATCACGGTCCTGGCCATGTAACCAACATCAACCTTATTGAGGGAAAGTAAAAAGCTTTTGTCAGTCAGATTCAATGAAGCCAGTTTTGCCATGGTGCCCAGGCCATCCAAAGTGTCTGGAGTAATGAATCTTGCAAGGAGCCTCTTAATCATGGACTGCAGGTCAGAGCAAAGGTACGGCAGCAGTGGGGCATCTGATTGGAACTTGCGCAGGAAAGGTGTCACCACCCTGGCCACAGAGATGAAGGCATGCACCTTGGCCTCAAACAGGGGATCTTCAGCACACTCCTGCAATGTCTTGAAAGATCGATTCTTTGGATATGGGACCTTTCCTCCCTTGACTGCATGAATGAATTCCTTGATGTTTGGCCACAGCTCCAAAGCTCTCTCCGCTACAGGCATATTTTCCAGCCATCTAGGCAGAACAAACAGAATGGAGAAAAACCACATAAGTACAAAACTGCCATAATTTAAGGCCTGTTATATTAAGCAAACACTGTACAGCCACATCATTTCTTAACCAAAAATTTATTAGGAACTACATTACATGTATAACTGAATATAATACAAATAGCAATAACCCCCCAAAAAATTAAATGTACCTGTGTCCACAGAAATGTGCAGGAAAATACTCGGCTCCAGTATACTTCAGCAAATCTTCTCTGCGGGCTGGCGAATCATGGAAGAGCCAATGCATTGATGACATCCACTTGTCCAAGTCCCACCCAGAAGCAGCATGTCCTGCCTTGAAGGCATTGTGGACTGTGTGCAATCCACACGAGCCAACGTTCAGCAAAGAACATCCATGGTCATTCTTCATCTGGTTCTGAAATTATATTAAAAAACACTAGAATTATAAAAATATTTTTCTAATAGAAGCAAACATGAGTGAATCAAGTATACATTGCAATATTCATACACTAAATAGTGACGTATACAATATAAAAAATAACAAAAAAATCCTCACATCAATGAGATTGTGCAGCTTGTGGTTCACATTTTGTCCATCCATGGACAGCTGCAGAACTTTCTTTAGCTCAAGGACTTCAAGCTGTTTCATAATCTGGCTTTCTAGGTCTTCTGCTGTGGCATGACCCATGAAGGACGATCCAAAGTAGCGACTTGAAACCTACAAACAAAAACAACATTTCAATGCATGTGTGTCAATTTACACGCAAGAATGTGTAATAAATAAGTTTATTTTATATTTTAATATATAACTTTATTTTGTGCTATAAAAGTAGGTACCCAAAATAAATAACACTCACACACACAGACTAATGTATAAATTGTCACTTACCACACCATCGCTCCAGAAGCGAACATGCATGTCTAGCTGCTTCTTTTGAAGTTCTCCATTAAGTGACTCGTCGAAAAGCAGCACAAAGTTATCAGCAGCGTGAGCACTTTGCTTCAGCATATCCAAAAAGCAAGATCCCAAGCCGAAAGTGATGATATATCTTGCCTTAGTTTCGCTGAGTGAAAACTTGCTAGCTATTGAACTGTCAGGAAACATGAGGCGGAATAAATCACTTATCCCAATGTTGCTTTTAAAAGAAAAGTGAGATGTCACCATTTTCAATGCCCACCAAATTTCAGACGTCAGAACATCTTTTTTGTTACAAAGCTGGTTAGTTCGGCATTGGGGTTGGCTTTGGCAGTGGATACACGTACAGGCCTGCTCTCAGTCTCCACATTCACAGTGGCAGTAGACACTGCAGTGCTGATGCTTGCTGACTTTTGCGACGGACTATTCCCTGATACACTTTTGGAGCAAGAAACTGCAGTTGCATTGCTGTCAGCAGACCACAAATAGGAAACGCGTAACTGCGCTTTGCTTTTCACTTCACTATGTTGCTTAGCTAACTTGGAGTGTTTGCTGCCTTTGGCATGGCTTTTCAAAGCTGATTCCCCCATATTAGACACATCGAAGTCTTTCGAGCACACTGTACATATCGCCATACCTTCATGCTTGGGATGGCGAGCAAGCCAGTCACGATAAGCTTCTATTTTTAACCACGAGTCATGAAATTTATACTTTCCATGCATGGCAATGTAGAAATTGCACGCTTAAGAGGGAAGGCTGCCACCGCACATCAAATAGTTTCGAATACAACTGAGCCCGCCAGCCCGGTGACTGAGCTCACGTGATTGGTTCTCCAATCGCATGACAGACGGTCACGTGATTGGAGAACCAATCAGAACGCAGGAAACAAGCGACTGTGGCATGGTCTCTCTTGGCGCCAATCAGAACGGAGGAAACAAGAGACTGCAGAAACCGTTCAACGCTAATCGCGTAGCGTTAGCTGGAAAACGCCCTTAGTTTCTAATAACCACCGTAAAAATAATCACGAATCTCACAGCCTTGTCTGTCGAGATACTCTTCAACTTGTATCTATTCTTGGTGTGGGATCAATAATATTTTAGCTGGAACTTCAGGGAACCTATTTTTATTTATTTGCAAATTCCAGTATTTTCCAGAATCTGAAATGAAATTCCAGTATTTTCCAGGCCTGGAAAATGAAAAATCAAATTTCAGTACTT
>NW_025946087.1:0-432 GCF_000764305.2 Hyalella azteca | reverse complement strand
TCTCCTACTTTTGCTTTAGTTTCTGAGAATTCAGAATCTAACATCATACTATACTTCAAGCATGACTAGTCTTCACTTACCTGGTCAACCAATTTTGAGTTTTGGGGGTTTTTGTTAAAAAACGAAGAGTGGTCAAAGTTACCCTGCCGGTCAAAGTAACCCCATTTTACGGTACTCCCTTTTTTGGCCATTTTCTAAGAATTTCACGTTTTCTTTCATTTTTTTCAAAAATTCACACAAACAAAAAAGTCTTAGATTTCTGTTTTACATATGTGTACCAAATTTCAAAGTGATCTGTCTGTAAATAGCCCAGATAAATTTTAGGGTAGACGCTCCCCTTAACCCATTAATGCCAAGCGGTTCCATTTGGAACCAGCAGAAAAAAATGGATTCATAATAAAATTGTATGGTCAAATCAATATACTAGTGGAT
>NW_025946086.1:7118-13979 GCF_000764305.2 Hyalella azteca | reverse complement strand
GGCAATACAGGAATCAATTAATAGAATAAATAATTTTGAAAAAAATTAATATATTAAAAAATTTATATATTAAAAAAAATTGAAAAACTAACTTTTTTAAAATTCGAAAATTAAATGAGAAATTCATTGTACATTTGTAAGATTGGAGACACTGGATTCTTTAGAAGTGTTGTCTTTAAAAATTAATTTTTAAACGCATATTATTTCTTATTCAAATGAATGGAAAAACTCCAATCCGTGTCTGATCTCACCAAAAGTTGCTTTTTTACGTATATACTGCACTTAACATAGGATGAAAAAGAATTATTAGCAGACCTGAAATTCTACATAATTGGATGTTTTAGCCATTCACATGCATCTCATAGTGAGGGTAATGTTCTGATCGAACGTAGATGCTGGGAAGCATTACGAACTACGAATGACTTATGAAATAATCAAAGTCACCACACAATTTATCATCCTAGCTATGTTAATAATTAAAAAATAAATTAATGTACTGTTCGAATACAATGATTTGCAACAGGGTGCAGGCTGACATAAGCAGACAGCTGTCGCAAATCTTTCGTAGTTATCGCCAAATTGGTAAATATCTTTTCATACAGCCGCCAGTTGGATATAAGATTATAATTATAAATTCGAGTGATTGTGATGATAAACTATTTCTCATAACAAATATTTATTCGGCATCAGTTCAGCATTCAGGTTAAGCTGATATACGATGAAGGCAGTTTGTGCTGTCAAAATTCAAATTTGATGCAATAATTCGAAATCAACTTATATAATTGCTTTCCGTAAAAACTAATTTAATAAAAAAAGTTATCGACGTTGTAGGAGGTGTTGATAATAATATAAATAATAAATAATAGCGTTTTCAGCGTTATTAGGCCGTAGGCCTGTCGCTGATTCTTAACATCGCAGCATTAACAGCATTTTGCGGTCTCGAACTCGCAACTCACTGCTCCAATTCTGCTGTGCTTAACCGCCCGGCGTCCTCGCCGATTCTGACCAGAACCTGGCGCACAGAGCTGGGATCGAACCATTTGGAGCCTATCTGCACCAAATTTGGCACTCTGAACTTTAACCACTTTAACATAAGCTGACGATACTAATGAATGGATTCAATGAATTATTATGAAGTGACTTCGAATGCAGGGTTGACAATATGCGGTTTAATTCAGTAATCTAAGACATCCTACGTTCTTCTACCAACGTCCACCAAGAAACAATCAGAAGAAAATCTCTCTCCCAGCCTGACTGGCTGAAATGGCAACAAAAAAAATAGAGCTCCCAAACCCGCTGTCGCACATTCCAGCAAAAGTGAATTAATAATGATCAACAAGAAGAAAATTTAGAAACCTACATAAGCTGGCGGTTAACTTTTTTATCTAAGCCTACATTTACTGACGACAAAAGCAGGCACCTATGAAGGAAACTTAACAACGAAACATATATTTGTTCCATCGGCACATATTAAAATCAGCCTATCACCGGCTAACCAGCAGGTCCAATGACATCCTTAACTAATTGCGTCGCCGCGAGGGCGACATTCAAAAATTTAATTTTTTCGCCTTACGCACGGTTCACTACACAAATACTTCTACATGTGCTCGCCACTGTATTGCAGTCACTGAATACAAGAAATTTCCGAGCCGTAACTAGACTATTAGCAGCAACGCCATACTCCCACGCGATTTGTGTGGATGGAGTGACAGTGATGCTGGGAAAATTTCGCAAAGTCCAAGTTCTATTTATGATTTTTTGGAGGTAGATTGGCTGTTAGCCGCATTAATTTAATATTTTACTATATGCTTATATGACCTGACGCTGAAACGAGGAGGCTTAACGTAATTATCGCTTACAAATGACGACCTTGCCTTTGTATTATCATCGTGCAGCGAACCTCCAGTCTCGCCATATTCCTCCTGCGCGTATATAGTCCATTCATAGCTACTCCCTGGCTCTCCCGCAGATTAGGTCCTAACCCCTGCTATCATTAGTCCATTATACATACGTTCATTATAAAATATTTTTATTTATAAAATTGCACGCTATTCTTTCTTGAAGTTTCCTGCCTTCACTTAATCATTCAACTTATTTAAATTCAACTATTGACAGCTTATTTGCTAATATCAGTCATTCTTGCAAGGTTAATTTGGTTTTACCGGTAATTTGAAATTTGCTCAAAAGTCGCTTATTACGATGCGTTGATGGGAGATAGGTGTTCACTGGGTCTGTGAACTCACTGCTCATCATCAATAAATGTTTATTGTTATTCATGTTGTCTGCGTTGTCACGAAGTAAGTCTGCCTATACGAGGTTCTCCTAATTAGTGAAAACTTATTCCCTACTTGCAGTCAATCATACAGGCTCGATGTTTCTTTACAGATGATCCTATGAATGGTCAGTGAAAGTCAGCTACTTTATTTTTGTAAGTTGATAATACAATAGTATTAAATGCGTTCTGAACGCACTGCTCAGCAAGAACTAATGTTTGGATCATTTGGCTGTGCAGCTATGATAGTCGGCCGACGCTTAATTAGTGCTCAGCTAATGAAGAGTGTGAATAGCGTAGTTACCGGTCAAATTTTGCGTCATCTGTTCAGAAGGAGCAATATGGAGGCCAATCGTTCCCGTTTGAGTATGCAGGCTGCTCTCAGTGTTAATAAAACACTGAGAGCAGCCTGCATACTCAAACGGGAACGATTGGGCCTCCATATTATGTACGTTAATAACGTCTGAGAGCTCAGATGTAAATCAATGGTCCTGCGGATAAATTATGTAGCGCTATATATTTGGTCATCAAACTTGCTACTTATTTCTTATATTATTCATCAGTAACTAGGGTATCAGTAAATTTTCACAGTCTGTAGTGCTTCATATTTGTGTGCGACGAGTTCAAGTGAGGTTGTCGTTTGTGTTGTTAGGATAGGAGCTTTGGCAGTAATTGTGCTGTGCGGAGCTGTGGAGTCGGTGCGCGCAGTGCGACGATAATGTTAGGTGGGAAATAACTTCATGTCAATATTATTAGTTGAGGATTCATTATTTATTATCCTCGCATTGTATTTACTCAGATATATGCTTATTTACTAATTATTACTATAGGTTGCTTACGTTATAAATTTTTATTGCTTTGCGAATGTCGAAATGACGAGAATCTCCAAAGATCTGTTACTCAAAACTGTCGAGTAGTGCGAGAGTTGCCGTTCTTTCGTTTTGGATGCAGGCATTTATATGCAAATAAATTTAATGTAAATAGTAATGGCTGACCCATTTCAATTGTCGTTCGATTAATATCCACATTGTTATGTGTGCGTCTGCCCGCCTTGAAGCTCGTAATCTTGTTGAGGTTCCTCGCAGGTTGAGGACGACGAGGCTGGAGGCGATGAAAGGTGGTTTGCTTGTCTTTGATAATCACAAACATCATTGCAAATATCTATTCACTGCATGTGCGCTACAAGACAGATTCACAGTATCAGTTGATATGTCCTCAGCTTACGGTCATACGTTTAAGCCAGGTATACACATCATATTACAACTGTCTTCCAATTCTAGCCAGGCCTCCAGCCATGATTATCATCATAGATACACATCGGTGTGTAAACTCTCGTACGTAATACACATAAAGAACGATAAAATTGTACTGGATGCTACTTGCGTCTTAATTTTGTGAGATATTTATCAGGAAATAGAGTTGACTTTAATCTTTATGTATGAGTCATCCAGATACTCATTTTTTCTATATCATTTGAGGACTGACTATAGTATAGACGAATATTCAGAAGGGTAAGCTACTCATCCGTATCTTCGCATAGGATTTGATAAATCCTATGAAATATATATATTGCTAATGAAATATTACTCCAATCACGGCTTGTTGTTTTAATACCTGACTTTTTCTTCAACTAATTTGCTGATTTTAGTCATTTAAAATCTCTGCAGTCATGCTGCATGCATGTCCTCCGAAGTTTGCTCAGTGAAAATCGCTAGTTAATGAATAGAAGTAAGCAAGTTGTTCACTACATTTCTCAACACACAATTGTCTTTAGATAAATGTGAACGTGGATAAAATTATGTGAACTGTGCGGCCATGATATACATCTTTATGATGCTGAGTGCTCGACTGGCATTCAGGAGCATTCAAGACATATATATTAGTTAGTGCAAAAACATGGCCATGTTTCTATAATATGTTCAGTAAATATTTATATATCACTGATCTGATTTATTTCACCTTGAAAAAATAAAGCCCAAAAATGTATTAAAATTTTGGTGATCCCCCTAGGGGATTATGAGATAGTTTGTGATAGCTGTTATCTATGTATTAGTGTAGCGATGTCTTTAATTGTCATCCCAAACTCGCGCCATGCAACAGTAAAGATACGAACAACAGTAACGCTTTTCCAACACAGATTTGCGTTCAACTGTGAACTGCGTTCTACGCATCTTACGAACTCAACTGCAACGTTCACAACAGAAATGCGTTGGTGGTACTGACGATGCATTTAAATTTTGAACCGTTTTCAATTTACCAAGCGCGCCTGGTAGTCCTTGGCCTACCAACTTGAAGCCCCTCTGACTGAGGGGGACATGTTCGATGTCACCAAGTATTTTTATGGGGCGTACGATACAGACTGGCCGCAATAGCACCCTCACAACTAAGGCAAAACCCCGGGTAATTGCCTATTTCTCGTCAATAAACGCCGAGAAAGAAACGTACGATAGGGTTTCTTTTCTCAGATGGTCGTGTCCGCATATGTCTTCCCAACAGCACCGTAACTATAACCCTGGCGCATATGTCATCAAAACTAGGCAGACAAATTCTGGGCTGACCGTCCACTCTTCTGTGATCCAGAGAGCAAACACTAGCTAGCCATTTGTGCAATACTAGGCTGGTGCACTTACCATGCATGCAGCCAAATTAAAGTACAAGCGGTCTTGAAGCAGCCCAGGCGAGTGAACAGGCCAAGGTGTCTCTAACACCGGAACCATCATTATTTTCTGATCTTCAAATCAGAAAATAAATTCAAATTTGCCTTCTTCGATCAGTCGTAGTGGGCTCATATCTCAATATGTAGAATTAATTTGGTAGGCTGATAGTACCGCACGTAATTTGTGTTTCAGTGAAGGGCCATAACGTCAGAAAATCCACCAGGATTTACTGTAAAGAAAATTAAAAGTTTTAGTACCCAGTGAATCTGGTTTAGGTCGTCTGTGGCACATAGTAATGCCCTATTCGTTCGCATGCAATGCAAAGTCAGTAGGGAAGTTTAAAGTTTGTGAAAGCGTGAAATGAACGGAGTATCAAAAGCAGACGAGAAGGCGTCAACTCTTCTGGATTGCCAGCACATCTGAGATCTTGGAGGCTGATTTTACTGCGTCCCAGCTCACGACTTTTGTTATTGACGGTTAAATTATTTGTGCGGCAAGTTGCTCATCCATGAGTGCGGGACTCGCGCGGTCACTCGCATTATGCGGCGCTGTTGAGCGAGCAACTCAATGGCCTTCACTGCGGCGAACGATGTTGTCCTGTCAGTAAAGTAGTACTCGTAGTAATAATTAAGCCAAGTGACATGGTAAAGTGATTGATATAATGACGAGTTATTTTAAATAGTTTATTTTACTTGTTTCATAATCCTTATAGGGTAATATCCAGTTTATGTTGTTTTACGCCTTTTCAAACTCGCAATTTCCTGTCGTTCTTACTCCTTCCTTCCCATTAATGAGAACACGTACGTAATTCAACGACGTAAATTCAAGACCGTATTGTGTTGCCAGATGTCCAACAGATTTTCGAAACGTTTCATCTACCGTTTGCGACACGTGAGTCGCCACTCGGCGGATACTGGATCAACTCGCGCCGCTCGTTAATAAAAACCGTGTAGTACTGGTCAAAACTGCGATTTGTAGGGCTCGATAAATAAGTGATAAGAAATAATTACAAAGCTGATCTGATCCCGCCAAAAAGTCGTTATTCCGTTTTATGTATAGAGTAGATCGTTTCTATTGGAGGCAGCCGACATGACTGCAGTGCAGCCAATGTTGCTCAAATTCTTCTGCTGATGTTCCATCTATTCCAGCGCTCCCTTTATTTGCATCGCGTCTTTGTTTGGGCGTCACGGAGTATTTTTGAAATTTTAAAACTTTTTTCCACATAATTATCTAGATATGATTGGTTACCAGAATAGTCAGGCATTACAAATCAGGAATAGTTGCAGCGATAACTACGCTACTTTTACAAATAGTTTGCAATAAATAAGTCTTCTATATTGTGTATTATAATATATCTTTTGTAAAGTATTTTTGAAAGGTCGTCCGGCAACTTACCTCATCAACCTTTAGAGACAAGGGGCGGTGTCTCGAATGGAGTGTGAGAGCTGGATTGCGCGGTCTCAGACTGCCTGATGCCTTGGGTGGTCGTTGGAACCTTGGCTTGGCTGGGCGGCAAAGCTTAAGAAAACAGTTCGGCTGTGTGCTGATGCCATGTGGCAGCATATATTGCATCCTGCATGATTCCAACTTTTCTCCTGTGAATGAAAAGCTTAAAAAATTACCGCAATTTATTTTACTTTCTTCGTGCAAGCCTTCACTTCGTGCAGCTGATCGTTCGTAACGCGAACCTATTTTCTTATTCAAATGAATGGAAAAACTCCGATCCGTGTCTGATCTCACCAAAAGTTGCTTTTTTACGTATATACTGCACTTAAAATAGGATGAAAAAGAATTATTAGCAGACCTGAAATTCTACATAATTGGATGTTTTAGCCATTCACATGCATCTCATAGTGAGGGTAATGTTCTGATCGAACGTAGATGCTGGGAAGCATTACGAACTACGAATGACTTATGAAATAATCAAAGTCA